>NW_022158031.1:0-122700 GCF_003316985.1 Fusarium coffeatum
AAAAAAAAAAAAAAAAAAAAAAAAAAAAAAAAAAGAGTACCCAACTCAGACATGTTTTCTTCTACTTCTTATTTGATACCCCAAATGGGTGAGAAAATGGCCTAGTGGACGGTTGAATAATAGCTGGGTTTGTGGTTTGCACTGATTGTGGTCATGATGTTACACCAGATGTCCCTACCTAGGTAGATAGTACTAGATTGCAATATCACCTACGAATTGTTGCAGATGATGTCTCTTCTTGCACTGCGATTGTATGTATGCACATGTACGGTACACTATGCTATGATATGCTATACCATGCATCTATGCACTGGGCACCTCAGACCCTTCTAAGGATGATTGTTTATTCTCAGCGATGACTCGTGATGTGATTTAAATGTACGGATACTGCAAATGGATCCTTTGTTGTAAGCCGCATAACGTCGGAGTTGCTTTATTGTACAAAGAGATTTCCCAATGGGTCATCTCCACCTGCATGAGTAAAGCAACTGCTGATCTACGCTGACATTGGATATTGAAGTCATTTCGTCTCATTGCTCTGGGCTGCCAATTTTTCTGATACCCCGACGGTGAGGTGACACGGCCATGCAGTATACCCAGTATGGATCTTAATTAAGGTATTGTACAGTACCTTAGGTACCTTGCCTGTCTAGTGCTTAGATCTTGCATCAGCCGTTGATGACTGCCCGACTGCAAGTTCCTGAAATTGTAACAATGTCTAGTTGATTGATTGCCCGATTAGGCAAGTCCGGGGGTCGTTGTGGGCTACTATGATGCGAGCTGCAGCCTGCAGAGCGGAGTGTGGGCGCTACAGTACCTAGCGGAACCTGCAGCTGCGGGCGGACATGCATAAGCGGCACCTGCAGTCAATGGCAGGTGGCGGAATTCATTCTTCCGCGATCGGTGGCGGAAAATGCAGTCACCAACAACTTTGGCTTCAAAATCTTCTTAAAGACAACGGGTCCTCGCTCCGAAGACATCCCTCCTCTCCCATAATCCTTTTTGACACCAGAGACGAAAACATTTTCGCTATGGACGCTATTAAACAGACTTTTAAGCGCTGCAAGGAGCAGAATAGGGTCAGTAGTACATCATCCATCATGAGTGCCCCTCCGCGGGGTAAATCTTGTATAATCCCAAGGTCAAAGAAGCTGACAACGCATTCTTTCCCATTATCTAGTCTGCACTGGTAACATATGTCACCGCTGGTTACCCCAAGCCTGAAGATACTCCCAACATTCTCCTGGCTTTGGAGAAGGGCGGCGCTGGTTAGCTTCCTTCCCCTTCCCCTTCCTTTCGCAACTGCGTCTTGTGAGCTGCATTGACCAACATATTACCTTCAGATGTCATCGAAGTCGGCGCGCCTTTCACCGATCCAATTGCTGACGGCCCAACTATTCAGACTGCCAACACAGTACGCACATACACGGCTATTGATTTGTCGGATAGACACTGACTGCTTTAGATTGCTCTCGACAATGGCGTTACGATCGAATCCACCTTGGGCATGGTGAAGGAGGCACGATCTCGTGGTCTCAAGGCTCCTGTTATGCTTATGGGTTACTATAACCCCCTTCTCAGCTATGGCGAGGAACGACTGCTCCAGGATTGCCACACATCTGGTGTCAATGGCTTCATTGTTGTCGATCTACCCCCCGAGGAGGCCATCTCTTTCCGCAAGCTTTGTAACAAGGGACGGTGAGTCGATTGGAACGAGTCAAAATTAGACACAATCTGACTTTGAGTTTAGCCTTTCATACGTTCCTCTTATCGCCCCCGCTACCTCAGATACCCGAATGAAGATTCTTTGCCAGCTTGCCGACTCATTTATCTATGTCGTCTCTCGCATGGGCGTCACCGGCGCTACTGGTACTCTCAACGCAAACCTCCCCGACCTTTTGGAGCGTGTCAAGAAGTACAGCGGGAACAAGCCTGCTGCTGTCGGATTCGGTGTCAGCACCAGAGAACACTTCCTGAGCGTCGCTACCCTTTCTGATGGTGTCGTTGTCGGCAGCCAAATCATCACTACCATTAAGAACGCCGAGCCTGGCCAGGCCCTTTCTGATATCGAGAAGTACTGTGCTTACCTCTCCGGCCGCGACTCTGATGATTCAAACACTCGAGAGGTTGGTCTTGTCGAGGCTGTGGCTGGAGCCAAGGAGCCCAGCGGCGAGAACGTTACTGTCAGCGGTACTGTCACAGACGCGGATATTACTGCCGAGGAGGACACAGCTCTGGTGGCCCAGCTTGCTGCTCTTCATGGCAAGATCCCTGAGCGTTTTGGCGAGTTCGGCGGTCAGTACGTCCCTGAGAGTCTGATGGACTGTTTGTCACAACTAGAGGAGGGTTTCAACGCGATCAAGGATGACCCTACGTTTTGGGAGGAATACCGATCTTACTACGAGTACATGGGACGACCTGGCCACCTGCATCTAGCCGAGCGACTGACCGAGCACGCTGGCGGCGCTAATATCTGGCTGAAGCGTGAGGATCTGAATCACACTGGTAGCCATAAGATCAACAATGCCTTGGGACAACTCCTCCTTGCCCGAAGACTTGGAAAAAAGCGAATCATCGCCGAAACGGGTGCTGGGCAGCACGGTGTCGCTACTGCCACTGTCTGTGCCAAGTTCGGCATGGAGTGCACAGTATACATGGGAGCTGTAAGTTTGAACCAATGTTCCAAGGTACTATGACTGACACACCAAACAGGAGGATGTCCGACGACAGGCCCTTAACGTGTTCCGCATGCGATTGCTTGGTGCCAAGGTCGTTGCTGTCGAGGCTGGCAGCAAAACCCTCCGAGATGCTGTCAACGAGGCTCTCCGTGCCTGGGTCGTCGATCTTGATACCACTCACTACATCATTGGCTCTGCTATTGGACCGCATCCTTTCCCCACCATTGTCCGTACTTTCCAGTCCGTTATTGGCAGGGAGACGAAGGAACAAATGCTTGAGAAGAGAGGCAAGCTCCCTGACGCCGTTGTGGCTTGCGTCGGTGGTGGCAGTAACGCTGTCGGCATGTTCTACCCCTTTGAGAACGAGCCCAGCGTCAAGCTGCTCGGTGTCGAGGCCGGTGGTGACGGTGTAGATACCGCACGACACAGTGCTACCCTCACTGGTGGCTCCAAGGGTGTTCTCCATGGCGTAAGGACTTACGTTCTCCAGGATAAGCATGGCCAGATCACCGAAACTCACTCTGTTTCTGCCGGTCTAGATTATCCCGGTGTCGGACCCGAGTTGAGCTCCTGGAAAGACAATGAGCGAGCTAAGTTTGTTGCCGCCACTGACAGCGAGGCCTTCCTTGGTTTCAAGCTCATGAGTCAGCTTGAGGGTATTATTCCTGCCCTTGAGACTGCTCATGGTATCTACGGTGCCATTGAGCTTGCCAAGACAATGAAGAAGGACGAAGACATTGTCATCTGCGTGAGCGGCCGTGGCGATAAGGATGTGCAGAGCGTCGCCGATGAGCTACCTAAGCTCGGCCCGAAGATTGGATGGGATCTCCGTTTCTAGATTAAAAAAGCGATACCATAAAGTGGATTTAATAGCAACAGTTGGAATTATAGCATGAACAAAAAGTCTTATTTCTGCTCGAATCTGGCACGATGATGATAAAAAAGATTTAAAGGCATTTGAAATGGAGTCTTTTGGTACATATTATACATAAAACGTTTTACACTGATATCCTTTGCGTGTCCTTCGATGTCGTCTCGGAACCGGCCTCCGCGTTTTCCAACTCCTTGAGCAGCAATGCCTCATCTTCATCTGATAGTTCTTCAATGCCCTCCAAATCGGCCAGGTCCTCTTCGCCCAACACAAACTCCTGTGCCATAAGTTCGCCCCGGGTCGCCTGACTGCGTTTGCTCAAGGGACCGGGTGTGGCGACATCGAGCGCATATTGGATGATATCGTCTCTATCCTCGATTTCTTTGGGCTCCATGCCCAGTGCAACACGCTCGGCGTTGAATTTCTTCTGAATATCCTTGGATTGCATAAGAAGCCACCTCAAGTTCCAGCCACCGGGGCCGAGCTCCTTTATCCTGGCGGGCTTGCTTTTGAGTAGGTATTCCTGGAGGCCACCCTCGCGACGGATGGTTTTGAGAACGCGGAGTGTAAGACGGGTCTTGACGTTGGCATTGAGGGCGGGTAGCTTGAAAACCTTGACGTGGACGTTCGGGCGCCAGAAGCGGCGGGCCTTGTTGTTGTATTTCTCCGCAACAGTGTTACCGAATCGAATTCTTGCGGAGCCATAAAGACCCTTGTTGGATTGCTTATAGACTTGACGCTCGCCATAGGGATACGGAGGAATGAGACGGCCAGGTAGAAGGTGTGACTTGATCGTCTTGGTCTGCTGAGGGAGCGTTGTGCTGAAAGCCCGAGCGGGAGTTACTGGCGATGATGAAGCCAGGGCCCTCAAAGCCGGCCGCGCGGGGGCCCAGGATGTCATGATATCAGTCTCGGTCTCTCAGTGAGTATTCGATATGGACTTTTCCGGTTATAGATGAGACATTGGCCTCAATTGACGTCGGAGTAGGCGGGTATGACTGCCCCGTTCGAGATGGGCTGATCGTCGGCTGTACCTCTCTTACTCTATACTTACCTTAACTTTCTGGCGTTGAGAATTTTGGAGTATCCTCGTTCGGAGGCGGCTGATGTTCCGGCGCCGGGAACAGTGATCGATCATTGTCCAATCAAATGATTTGGTGCTGTTGTTCAACCTAGCTCCACTACATACAGCTTCACTAACACAACAAACCACCAAAGAGTACCTTAGTACCTATTCCAATACAAACCGAGCGGAAGCAGGCGAAGCTGATATGCAGTAACAATGTTTCCGCCTGTTGAGGAATCGGTTCTTCAAAACAATTCTGACTTCGCCAATTTATATAAGAAACTTACTAATGTGGTGCTCAACCCAGATGGGTCAACGCAGAATGACCCTCGAGCTAAAGAGCGGGCTTCTGTTAGAGAGGTAAGAGGTCTCATTCTTGATTCACAAATCAACGAGAGAAACAATTTCTCACATTTCAGGTCAGGAGCTTGAACGTCGGCGTCTGATCTCCGCGAAACAACATCTTCTTACTTGCGCTATCTCAACAGCAACTCCGTCAAGCACACCGCCTGCGACAAGAGCATCATCTCGTCTACGGGTCCCTCAAGGTCAACAAGCAGGAGACTCGAGGTCTCAACAGCAACAGCAACAGCAACAGCAGCCTTCACTTCCGGAACCACTCCTCGACCTCTTAATTGTTCTCCCTCCACTTCTCGACGCCAATAACCCGCCTCTTCCTCAAGATACCCTCCAGTTATTATTTGCCCACCCTCCCCTTTCAGAACTTGAGACGCTACTTCCCACGCTGGCGCCCATCATCGCTTCGAACCTACGTACATGGGCACTAGGCCTTGCCCGGATCGCGCATCCTTCTACAAACCCTTCCTTCCTACACCGTCATATATATACACTGCCGAGTACGTTATCCAGCTGGCGCTCTGACCTCGCCGCCGCCGAAACAGAACTCAGCTCTCATCGTTTACGCTCCCTTGCCGCCTTGGCAACCCTTCTTCAAACCGCTACGAATGCGTTGAGTCTTTTGGTGCGCGCTCTCGAGGTCAAGCACGGTGTCATAGCTCGTAGCCTAGAACTTCGTGCTGCAGAAGTCTCCCTCCATGCACGCCGACACGACGCCGATGCCGCTATCGCCGCTGCTTCTGTGCGTCGTGCGGTATATACCCCTGAAGCAATTACTGCTCTTAAGAACTATGGTGCTCATTTGCGCGATGCCAAAATGCGAGGTGAGGAGCGCGTTCGCGGTTTAACAGCTGAGCTTGGAGAGTATGGGGTTGGTGTTGATGGCGAAGAAGGTAAGGAAAAGAAGATGAAGGAGATGTCCAGAGTGTATCGGGAAATGACGAGGCAGATGGACGACGTAAAAAGAGATCTCGACCGACTTAATCAGGGATGAGTAGCGATGTTAATTCTTAGACTCAATAATAGTTAGACTAATCACACTTTACAAAAGAGCATGGCAGAAAATGCGAAAGACTTTGTACATGTATAGCCTTTATAGTCATCGGATAGCCTAAATGGCAGCGCATTTCACCTATCCATATCTGGTGTGAGGCGCTGATAGGGTAGTCAGGTCCAACACGTTGGGTTTCGTGTGTTATATTCAAGCTACTCGTACATGTGTTTTCAAGCTATCTTCGTCTCGTCATTAGTTTGCCACGCTGGACACACGATCTAGACTCAAGACTTGGGTATTTTCAGTCCATCCGTCTTGACAGCTTTCTAATCGTAGCTGTCATGTTGTATTCAAGACGTCGCCTGTTGGGAGCGACGCTGGCCTCATGAACACACATTCTCCTTTTTGCTTCAGCTGGTTCTTTTCTTCTTCTTCTTCTTCTTCTTTTTTTACATTTAACCCTTAACCTTGTAAATGGCCTCAGCGAGACGGCCAACATTCTCAGAAGTGATACCAGCAACGGAGATACGGCCGTCCTTGGTGGCATAGACAGAGAACTCCTCGGCAAGACGGGTCATCTCCTCAGCAGTCAGACCAGTGTATGCGAACATACCAATTTGACTGGTGATGTGGGACCAGTCGTGCTTAGAGCCAAGCTTCTCAAGGTTCTCCTTGAGGAGAGCACGCATGGTGATGATACGGTCAGCCATCTGCTTAACTTCGCCAAGCCACTGCTTGTAGAGGGTAGGGCTGTTGAGGATCTCGGAGGCGATGCGAGCACCGTGGATGGGAGGGTTGGAGTACAGAGGTCGGATGAGAATCTTGAGCTGGGAATCGACGCGCTTCTTCTCGTCGGCGTCGGCACAGACCATGGAGAAAGCACCAACACGCTCACCATAAAGACCCTTTTAAAAAGTTAGCGAGATGCTCATAGTTACTTAACCATATTGCAGTTTGTTCAAGACGTACCATGTTTTTGGCGAAAGATTGGCAAAGAGCAATGTTGTGGCCCTGCTCAACGAAATGGCGAACGGCGAAAGCGTCCTTGTCAGTGTCACCACTGGCAAATCCTTGGTAAGCCATGTCGAAAAAGGCAAAGTGACCCTTGTCCTTGACAACATCGGAGATCTGCTTCCACTGCTCCTGGCTGGGGTCAACACCAGTGGGGTTGTGAGCACATGCGTGGAAAAGGAAGACACTGCCGTTGGGAGCAGACTTGACGTCGGCGATCAGACCCTCGAAATCGAGTCCGATGGTCTTCTTGTCATAGTAGCGATACTGCTCAACCTCGAGGCCGGCGTGGTTGAAAACAGCCTTGTGATTAGCCCACGAAGGCTGAGGAATGTAGATCTTCTTCTCGCCAGGGAAGAACTTGGCAAGGAAGGCAGCGCCGACACGGAGGGCACCGGTGCCAGAGATGGTCTGAGTGATAGTGATGCGGTCCAAGGCGGGGTTGTTGGCACCATAGGCCAGCTTTGCGGCGGCAGGAGGGAACTCAGGAACACCAGTAATGCCGGCATACTCCTTGTTCAGCTTGGACTCGACGACCTTCTGCTCGGCCTCGCGAACGGAGGGGAGGACGTAGGGCTTGCCAGCGTCATCGCGGTAGGCACCAACACCTGTATAGGAACCGAGTCAGATCAATTCGAAAGATAGCGAGATACCTCCGCATTCGGGGTCAGGTGGGGATGACGTTGCGACATACCCAAGTTGATCTTCTTGTCGAACTTGTCGGCCTTGAAAGCTTCAGTAATACCTGAAATATGGAGTCAGTACAATTGTTGGGTTGCCAGAACGTGCTTGGACTCTGGCGCAACAGATTGCGTATCCTGAGTGACGAGGCGCATAACACTAAGTGGGAGTCATCGTACGTACCAAGAATAGCCTGTTGTAAGCAAGAAGAAGGAATTGATTAGCGACAAGACTCGCGCACAGCTTGTTGTACGAGAATTCCACTTACGTCCTGCAAAACGTTAGCATAAGATCACAGAGAAGATACGCGCCAGCAGTGAAGAAGCTCATACAGGAGGACCCTGAGGGACGTTGGCCCAATTGGAGGCAGCGCGAATGGCAGCCAGGTTGTACTGGGCGGGACGGGCAACCCGGCGACTGGCGACTCGGAGAGTGGACAGCATTGTGAAGGCGATGATGTGGTAGATTGGTGATGAAGGAGAGGTTGAGGAGAGTGGAAAGATTGGAAAGAAGATGAGGAGGAGGAGGAGAGGGGAGAAGGAGGATCACTTGAGGCGATTCTATGGCGGAGAGTGACTAGGCGGGCATGCCCAGCCCGGTGTCTATAGGTATTTTGTCGATCGGGCCTCTTCGGAGATAGTTTAGAGCAGCCATTATCCAATCATGTGCCAGTCTTTGCTTCTCGACCCTTAATATATGGGGGGCTCAAGGTAGCTCCCACATAATGAGCTCACTTGCAACAGGGCATTCTAGTGGGGCTACCCCGGACATCGGCGTGTCTGGAATCCATCCAGGCCACAACAATCGATTGATCCTTCCTTCCTGCGACGTACAGTAACTAATTACAATGTACAGTACCTAGGTACCTACCTACCTAGGTAGTGAGGGCTCAGGCTCCTGCGTCAACGTATGGACGTCTCTGAGTGGTGCGCCTGAGGCGGCTGATTTGGGTTAGATCCATACCTAGGTAGGTACGCTACCTAGCCAGCTCAGGCTGTTGATCCTTTTATCCAGCATATTCCATTTAGACTACCTAGGTACCTAACCTAACATAGTACCTACAAGCAACTCGCAAGTACGGATACAGATGCATATTGTTTCCATTTGCCGGGTAGCATGATCTGAGCTCCAGAAGCCCGGGATCTAGCCAACCTTGCATCTTGGCGGCTTGGTTCAGGGTCATTTGCACATGTCAGAGTCCTGGCTCCGGAATACCGATCACTATCGATACGCGCAGTCTTTTTTTCTCGCTGAAAGTACTAGTACATATTATCGATTCAATGAAGCGCCGCAGGCATCCATTTGTCAGGATGCTCTTCAATGTGTGAGGCCTTACCGAGAAGTATGTAGGCCTCGCCAACCGTCGGCAACTACACCCCGATCCTGACCTGATGGAGAAGGCAGTCAATTCTTCTTCCAGCCGCCCGGTCGACTCCGGCTTGTTTGCCGCGCATCCCTTTCTGGGTCTTCCGCTGAGCCTGGACATACAGTAGTTATGGATGTCAGTAGCAGCGGGTCCGCTGTTACAATAGTAAACCCCGACTATCACGCCAGAACATAAAGCTTGAGACAAAAGCTTATGGTGCAAAAAACAAATGGTCGACGAACCGGCATGTCCCACCACAAACTTGCCCAGCTATTCTTGCTCGTGTGCGGTCAAAGCCAAGTTTTCTGTTACCCCTAGCCTCGCAAATCATGTACAAGCATCGACATGAACTTTCCGCTTGTCCAGAGGCTACTGCCGCTGCTGCCCCTCCAACCGCCAGTTAGCTTGTGCCTTGCATCAAGCTCTGTCTTCCTACGGACTCTGTATTGTGCAACGGCTCCGTCCTCGTGACCGGCCCGGTCCCGTTTACTATACCAGTCACTGTTCAAACGTTTCTTCTCATGCGATATCGCTATCAAATATTATGAAACATTGCAACCCATCCTCGAGAGACGATTTGTTCAACGGAGGACCGGCTTTCTCAAACTACAATGACCAATATCATAGGTATCAAAGCGAACTAGAGCATAAACATTCAGAGAAAAGAAGAAGCTATCATTAATTCGATTATCATATACCTTCTACGGCATGTCGTTCCTTTTAGCTTTGTTATCCTGAATTCAAACTATATGGGTTTTACCCCGAACGCCAACGCCTCGATGATGCAAACGCCAATGCCGACCGAGATCCGAGATATCTCCTTAACCTAGATCTCTCTATATCGCATGCGGCACAGCTCAGATGGCCACGAAAACGCTTCAGGGGTAGATTCACCCGACCCTGAGGCATGGGGTCCCTTTCTCTGCGCACTGCCTGAGTCGAAGTTTCATGAAGTTGAACCGCTGCTTAGTCTTCAATATCGATTATGCTTTGTTGTGAACTTTCTCGGACGGTGCATCCCCGAGCTCCTCGTAACGGTTCATGACGTTCTCCTCGACTGTTTCATGGAATACATCCACTTCAGTCGAGGCAAACTTCCTTGCGCTGATGCCTCTCTCGAATAGAACATCAAGCTCTGCGAAGGTGCGACCGCTCGGTTCCGGCAGTCGAAAGAAGGTGTAGATGATGCAGAGGAAGCAAATCCCGCCCTAATCTAGCTGTTAGTAACATAGAATATTCATCTAGGGTTGCCATGACTGGCTACTCACCCAAAAGAATCCTGCATAATTTCCCCAGTCCCAAGCTGTAGGGTTAAGCATGTAGGGCGTCAAAACACTGTTGATGATTCCAACGACGTTGCTTCTCACACGTTAGCTACTTCGGCCAATGACTCGAACGTGTCACAGGATGACTGCAACTTCAGTCCTTGCGAATGGTTGTACTTACTATAGATTGCGGCCGAGCACAACCGTCTTGATTTGCAAGCGACGAGAAGACAATTCTCCGACCAGAGAATAACACACGGTGCCTATAGTCAATTGGTAAAAGAGTGCCCATATGATCATCATACAGCCTGTCGCCAACGAAGATTGACTCCGATGGGCCTCGGGTACTAAGCCAAGAAAACCCATGATGAGTAGCATCGAACAGAGGCCACAGAGGCCATAAAGTACCAACGACCTTCTACCGATTCCCAAGCTCATAAGCCCCCAAGCACCGAAGACACCTGCCATGTTGATACCATACTGGCCAAGGGCAAATGAATATGCCTTGTCAGCTGAGAGCCCAGCCTGTTCGAGGAAATAGGTGGAATAATTGGAGAAAGAATTGCCGCTCAAATTTTGGATGGCCCAGATCATGCATACGATCTCGGTGCGCCGAAGGTCGGTGCCCTTGAAACAGTCCCAGTAGGATGCCCCTGCTGTAATTTTCTCTTCCAGGGCAGTGGTGTGCACCATCATGGCGATGGTTTCGTCGGCATCGAAGTCAGTCTCACGGTCAAGACTGGTTAAGCGTAGCAGAGCTTCTTTGGCATCTTGGTTACGGCCTCTTCGGACTAGCCACCAAGGCGATTCGGGAGCAAAAAAGATGCCGATTAGGAGTGGCAGCGGCCACATCCACTGGAGAGCATATGGAATACGGTACGCCCACTCATCATCACGTTTCAGCATGGAATGAATGACCCCTATACCGATCTCCTGGCCCAGACCCCAGCAGAAATTGACGTATGTGGTCAGGTAGCCTCGCAGGGCAACAGGGCAGACCTCGGATGCATATGTGATGGTCAGGGTTTGGAAAATGCCCCAGGGGATACCGCAGAGAATCTCGGCCACGAGCAGAGTCTGAACATTCTGGGCAGTGAAGAAGATGGTCGTGAAGCCTGCCACACAGACAAGGCAGGCCATGACAGTGTAACGATAACCAAATCGTTCTGAAATCCAACCATTGATGAAAAGACCAATGATCTCACCGCAATGGGCTCCCTGTTTGCGTTGGTCGTGAGCGTATGAACTGGAACCTGCAGCAAAAAGACTTACATTACTCAGGCCAGCCTGCCATGGGGCTGGCACTTGGTACTCTCCATTGTCACCCATGACACCGTACTTTTTGTTGAACTGCGGGAATGCATCTAGACACAGGTGTCAGCAAGACATGCACACGAGTTCCAATACCAAATCAAGGAGATGGACATGGGATCGTCAAAGAAGAGTTTTGGGACATACAGAAGTTATTAACAAGGGAGATATCATATCCCTCCATTACAATACACGTCGAGATGAGGACACTCCAGAAGATAGCTTTGGGGTAGAGCTTGATGCCTTGGCGAAGGGTCATGTTGCGCTCCTTATGAGCTGCGGCGCGGGCGTGTTCGACGATGTTAACGTGCGTCTTGCTGGGGCCCTGGCTGTCCATGCCGCTCGGGACATCAGCGGTTATGTCTGATGGCGGGGCCGTAGCCGGGGCCGGCGACACCTTATCTTGAGTGTCGGCCATGGCTTGAGCTGTTTCAGTTCCAAGGTGCGGCACCCTGCCTATCAAGGCTGGAGAAGACAGCAATGATAGCAATAGCGATGGCACCTCAAGATACAGTAGCCGTAGCCGGAGCCGGTCCAAGTACTTTGCCTGAAACCAGATCCCAAATGTCTATAGGCGGTGTTGGACAGACTTGAAGTTGGACATGCGTAAGGGAAGTGTAACTTCAAACGGGTCAACCAAAAGACAAAGACAAAGACAAAGACAGAGGCAAATGCGATCGACAATGAGATCAACGAAAGACTCTTGACTGATATAGTACACCACCTGCACAACGAGTACGCAGCAGTGACAAATGTTGGGCAAAGCAGAGAGAGGACACAGAAGTGAGAAAGTCTGATCTGATGGGGTATGGGAGGGACCTTCCACTGGTAAAAATGGAGCCAGAGGTTGACGATTTTTATCCTAGGGGCGGATGGTCGGATCAAAGCGGGACGAGCCAGCCATGCCAGACCGAGTATGGCAGAATCATTAAACAATGGAGTACAAAGTCTGGAGCGGGCACGCAATTTCTCTCGGTGAAGAAACAAACAAACACGCAACCCCAATATCTCAGCTCAACTCAACTCAACCGAGTACCTCCTATGTGGGTCATGAAACTACCTAGAAACTCTCGAGAAACAACTTTGGGCATACAATAATGAATGCTTCTTAGTCAAGAGTTGTTAAAGTAGGTACGAACTACTGTAGGTAACCATGTTGATCAAAACAAAGGTCTGATAACTGATGGAACTTCACTGATTGCGGAGCCTCATCAACGCCCAGGAGCTAGAACAATTGGCGACCAGTTAGCGCCATCAAATCTTGCAGACCCCTGGAGCTAGCTAGGTACCTGGGTGTCTGAGTACTGGCATAATTGGAGAACTCTTTCCACGACCGTGGTGAGGCCGATAATTGCTCACCGACCATTTCATACTGTCTCTGAGGTTGGTGGCGAAAGATTACTATAACCTTGTCATAGTTGAGCTACATGGTAAGAACCTCTCGATCGTCTGGTCTGGAGTATATTCTATATTCTATGCTCTATCTATATGTCAATCACATTGTCAAGCGCTACTACAGCAGTCGGAGACGAGTTGGAGTCAACTTAGTCCAAACCCCCAAAGCCAAGACTCAGTCGACTCCACTCTTGACTACGAATCTACTAACTACAGTATCTATTATCCATACTACCTACTAAGGTAGTAAACACTTGAAGCGAGGATATCAGATCAATCTATTCGAACTTAGACTATTTCTTTCTACTGTCACGTAATTTCTGCGCCCAAATTCGAGATTCCAAACTTAGAAAGATATAAAGGCAATGGCAAGTAGTAGAGCGAACAATGAGCTCACACAATGTTTTGCCTGAGATGCAGTATCTTCCTCATCATCCGGTTTCTTTTTACTACCAGGGCGGCCGCTTGGCTCTTCGTCAAAAGGTTGTGGTTTCAATTTCCAAATGCTGCTGCTATTGCCGTTGAGTTTACCACTTGCAAGGTCGACGATGGCTGTCGAACCAAGAGTCTTGCCGCTTTTACTGACGGCAATTGCTCGGGCGGTCTTGGGAAGCGATAGTCCTAGCCCTTCCAGGCCGATTTCAGTTTCAAAGCCGACTCGAGATGAGTTCGAAGGAGTCTAGGAGAAGAAGTGACATTCTTCTCGTCTTCACCCGCATACTGTCATAGAGTCAGCTCTCTTTTGTCACACAGTTAGTTTCATGGTAACATACCACCTCCCAATGATGAACCTGGGTATCGCCATTCCAAGACACATAGATGCTAACATCTGAGCCATCGTCTCCCGGGGCCGACGAAGTGATAGAAGGGCCCCATGGAGGCCGGCCAACCCACTCCATCTTCCATGCTCGATAAACAGGCATGTCAGCACCTATGTCGCTTTCGGGGATGTACGGCACCGCTCCTCGTTGAATATCCATGACAATCGTACCGTCGGGCGCATACTCGGTAATCCCCGGATTAGCCCCCCAACCGACAAGGAAGTTTCCATTGTCTAAGCCCTGGACACTACCTCCCGAACCAGAGTATACTTTCTGGGGATGAAGAAACTCATGTAAGAGGTGGACTGTCATTTTATCGTAGTCGAGTTCCACAACAACGCCTCGAGAACAATTGTCCCCGTTACACAATCCCGTTTCAGTGCCCTGGTTGTCAAAGAAGCTAATCCGGCTCTCATTTCCTTGAACAAACTTTGCGTCATATTGGTTAGCGAAGTTGGTTGCGCTGCCACCACTGAGGTCTTTGAACTGGTTGTGCTTTCCTCCAAGAATCCATTGCGGATCAAGTGTATCAGCCTGCAGAAGAATTATTGCTGATAAACCCCTTGATGAGACGAGATAATGGTTCTCCGAGGTCTGGTTCCTGTGAGCACAAGATCTATGAGGATTGGAAAATGACTTGCCTTGGAAACACTGTCTATATGAAACCAGTCAAACCCATGGCTACTCATGAATGTCGTCTTTGGGTTGTACTTGACCATGGTATCAGTAAGATTGACATGGGTGAATGATCGCCAAACGCTGAAGACTCTGTCGGTCTCGAGGTCTACCTCTTGAAAAATAGAATCGCTCAGCCAGCCGTCCATCTCTCCGCCGAGAGCAGTCAAGTTGTACCTGATGTCCTGATACGCAGTTATAAGAGCATTTCCTTGAGTAGTGAACTCGCAGTCATGGATGTTGGCGTCGGTAGCTCCTAGACCGCGGATTGAAACTGTCCATCTCTTTTGGTAGTTGGCGTTGAAGGCGTGGCAGCGTCCACTCTCGATGAAGGTGAGGTACTTGCC
Source organism: Fusarium coffeatum (assembly GCF_003316985.1). Classification (NCBI taxonomy): domain Eukaryota; kingdom Fungi; phylum Ascomycota; class Sordariomycetes; order Hypocreales; family Nectriaceae; genus Fusarium; species Fusarium coffeatum. Next base: position 14,839 of record NW_022158031.1, read on the forward strand.
CCCATTTCTCACCTGCGCACGGGCATCAAAGGTTGTATTATACCTGATATCGGCATACACGAGGCTCAGATCTTTGCTTGAGAAGATGGCAGGTCCTGACTTGTCGCCATGTTCTATAGTTAGGAAGAGAAATTCAGAAGCATCAACACGATTGGGCTCAAAAGTGTTAATTTGAAAGACGGGGGCAACAGCATCTGAAGACTTGAAGGTCTGAAAAGGAAATTGGCCAATGAAGCCATTGTTGTACGCCTCCAAGTCGCTGATCGGAGCCACGTCTGCAAAGGACAAAGCAGTCAGCAAAGCGATTACTATCGTTGACACCAAAAACGAGAGCATGTTAGGAGAAAAGGCTGAGTGTAGAGACGAGACATGAGAGACGAGAGGAGCACTATGAGACATAGCAGCCAGGAGAGAATAACAAAGGTCCAAGAAGACTCCAAAAGTGTCGATGCACAGAGGAGAATGTTCGATGTAGGACGAGAGTTTCAAACCCATTTCACAAAGGTTCAACAGCTAACATGAGACCCGTTGTCAAGATGCAGTCGCACCCGAATAGACCTCCCTCCTCTTCTTCTTGTACCTTCCCAATATCGGGGCGAGGAACTGCCATATTTAAGGCAGGAGCAACCCAAGACCTTCCATGATTCCCAGAAAGTGCAACATTGAAGCATCCAATGCCTTCCTACACGCCTGCTTATAAAATTTCTTTTACCAAGGTACCTTAGTAGGCAGGCAGGCCTATAATAGGTACTTACCTAACTACGTACCGCCTTATGTTAATCACAGTAACTTACTTAAAGTGGCGAGGTTGAATTCCGTGAAGCTAGACTATACTGTACTGTACTGTACTTTACCAGAAGGGTTACCAGATGACTAAGCTTAGCTCCATCAGTTTCATTACCGTCATTACAACTTCACTCAGTTTCCATTAATCTGTCAACCTACACTGCAACTTTTCTTTTCGTGCTTGATCGCTAGTTTTCGATTCAACTTAAACTTATGCAGCTGGAAGATGTCTCCACCATTCCGTCGTGCGCCTTTTGTCTGTCGTTGCTGCCTCCAAGCATCGCGCCGGTCTATGACATTGCCACCCATTCACTACTCAACGCAAGCTGGCGCATCTAAAACGAAGGATCAGCAGTTGGAAGACACGACTAAAGATGAGAAGCAAGAGGATGATATACCGGTGTCTGAGAAAGAACTAGGGCCGATGGCTCGGCGTCTAGAAGAAGCCACAGAGGAAGCTCTCTTCACAGGCGGAAGGGCTGGACGCCGAGCTGTAGAGGATGCAGGATTCTCAGATGAATTAAAGGAACGGCTTCTGAACAAGATTGCCGATGCGCAGTTCAAATCGGAAAACGCTAGTGCCTTTGCAGAAGCCGGTCTCTCATCATCTGTGGGTGGAGGCACGCGGCATATTGCCTCTGCGCAGGCGTGGGCAGGGGAGGAACATACGGCAGACACCGTACTCCGAATGTTGGACGATGCCAGAAAGCCTCTTGCTCCAGGTTTAAGGGGCAAATACCAGCCACCACCTGTGGATATGCGATTGCAGAAACAGCCGAGACGGTCCCCTGGAGAGAAGGTAGCCAAAGCTAGGGATAGGGTCAATACTTACGTAGGTATGGGGGTCCAAAAGCCAAATAACGGTATGAGCGAGGACGAAAAAGAAGCATGGCGAAAAGAACTGCAAGAACGCTTTGAGCCAGGGGCGAGAGCACTGCCAAACTCAATCACAGGTCTTGCCGCCCTGGCAAACGAACGTATCGAGAACGCCATTGCGAGAGGACAGTTCAAGAACATACCCCGAGGGAAGGATATCGAGCGTGACTCGCGTGCTGATAACCCCTTCATCGACACGACAGAATATATCATGAATAAGATGATTCAACGACAAGACATCGTCCCACCGTGGATAGAGAAGCAGCAGGAGCTTGCAAAAGAGTTGGGAACGTTCAGAGGCCGACTGCGCAATGATTGGCGGCGATTTGCGGCGAGAATGATTGCTTCCAGAGGAGGCTCGCTGCAGGATCAGGTGCGTAGGGCGGAAGAGTATGCAGCTGCGGAAGAAGTGCACAACCCAGTTTCACAGAAGAACGCCTTTGGGCAAGTACACGACATTAAGACTGCTTCACCCATGATTGGAACACCTTTCCGCGACTCGGCCTGGGAACAAGCTGAATTGAGTTATCACAAACTATCGATCGAGCGTCTTAACGCTCTGACGCGAAGTTACAACCTCATGGCGCCGGACTTGGCAAAGAAGCCGTATTTTTCCCTCGAGCGCGAACTTAAGGCATGTTTTGCTGAAGTTGCGCCCACGATCGCTCAGGAGATCCAGGATCGTGCGACCGGCGGAAAGGCGAGGAGCTTGGGTGGGGGAGGTCAAGCAGGTAGGCAAACTAGCTTATTGGAGACATTGGCTGGCGGAGATAACGTCAAGGTTCATGTCGAGGCTCAAGAGAAGGCATACGGACTAAAGGAATGGTGGAGAGACGTGTGGAAGAAGACCTAAGTTCACCCACTTCAATCTAAAGTGTACGACTGATACGTGTAGCATGGAAAGCTGAACTTGTAAGTCGTTCTGAAGTTGGGTTGGGAAATTCATGATGAGATATCAGTCTTTTGTGTACGCTCTGTCCTATCTCTGATGTTCGATCCACGGCGCTCGATATCGTTCAAAAGTATACATGAAGTTCGAAAAGAATATGAGTACTTAATCCCCGTAGACAATTCCGCCGGCATCATTAGTGCCTAGCTTTTTGTTTCGCCTCCTAACGCCCTTTGCACGACCTGGGCCCAAATCTTGGGGCCGACGGCTAACACATATTCTATAGAAATATATATATATCCTACCCTGACCCAAACTCCTCATTCCATTATGTGTTTGTGCAATCCTTTCTGTTTCGTTACGCTATGTATGTCAGAAGGAGCGCAAGAAACGGGTACTATCTCCTAAATTCGTCCTTCTTCAAGAACCTCTCGTTCTATTTCAACCTGTCCAGATTCCCCCGTGCGTCGTCGCTCCATGACCCAACGCGTTGCGCCACTATCCTCTTCTTTAGTGTAAGATATACTGTCGGCCGAGCCTCTGTGACGGTGTCCCATGCCGGGGCGCTTGGGAGCCCCGCTGGATTCAGCCATACTGACCCTGTTGGACGCTTCCAAGGGACTCACTAAAGCTGATGCCGGCATACTCTCATCTGGATCCGATACTGGTGAAATCGGGTTGTCATAAGAATTCGAGGCGGGCCTGCTGACGTTGAGAGGGGGTATCTGAGCATCCTCTTTGACACCGGTTTCGAGTTTAGTTAGCGTCGGAACAGGAGGGGGGGACAGCGTAAAGCCAGGAATGCCACCTGTCAATGTCGGGCTTCCTGATGCGCTCACGCTGTCCGAGTCGTGGCTGATAGTAGACAAAATCGAGTTTTTTCGAGTGTGGAAAGTGGTTGGGCTCATGAAGCTTTGGCCCCAGGGGGAGGTGGACAGATCACCTCTCTCTGATCGAGGGGATCCGTTTTGGCTGGACACAAGACTAGCTTGAGAACCACCCCATGCCCTGGACCTAAGGCGCAGTAGGGCAGATAAAGTCATCTCGTCGCCGCGATCACCGAGGAGAGCAAGTTGAGCCAGGCCAGGACTTTGAAGGGGTGTCGTTCCTCCAAAGCCAGGCATGCCAAGGCTCATGAAAGAGTTTCTGTTTGAGTACTCGGATCGCTCCGTGATAGGCGTCAGGTTCGGCTCCCTCGATATCATGCGTCCACTGGTGCTGCGATCCAGTCCGCCCTTAGGACCGAAGAACCCACCATTGGCATACTCGAACTCCGGTCCTTGTTGCTGGCCAGCTAGGGCTGAGTAGAAGCCAAATTCCTGGCCATACCAACCATCGCAGTCATTAGCCAAAGCGCTTGCATTGGCCTCAGCGATGATAGCATCATCGTCAAGTTCCAGATCGGCCATGTTCTCGTAGGAATCATTGTAATCATCATAACTTTCATAGTCGTCCTGTCTAAAAGAGCCGTCGTGACCTGGTGTGCCTGGGGAATGATCTGGCTCGGGTAGATTGATGTCTACGGGCGGAGGAGATGAGCCCCGTTGAAACTTTCCTGATGCTGCCGCCTTGTATGTTGCGGCAGCAAGGGCGGCCTGGTAGGCCGCAAAAGAGTCACCGGCTGGGGACGATGACAATGGGACTACGGCTGTGGGAGCAGGGGACGATCGAAGGCCAGGGCTGTCTCGAGTAACTTCAGGCTGAACTTCTTCTTTATCATCGGCATTCAGCGATGTATGAGCCGTTGTCTTGGATGCCTCTGAGTCCGGAGAGAATGGTGCTGTCGTGTCAGACGTCCGGTTCGGTTCATCTCGGTTCTCTGATCGCTTCAGCGATTGTGCATGTGCAAAGGCACCCGCTATCGGTCGACCAAACTGATCGGTATCATTATTGTCAAAAATCGACTCGTCAAAGGGGGTATCGTCCCATTCTGGAGGGGCAGCGAGATCCTCGGCGAATTCGTTCCTCTCGAATTCCAACATCCCATCGTCGTAATAGAGCTCGTCATCGTTGAGTGAGCGCCCCGTGCTTAAAGGGGGCAGGTCCTGGTTTTTCTGGAATGCAGCTTCATTCTCTAAGCTGGGCACCCTTGGAACATCTAGTCCTTGAATCCCTAGCCCACCTGCCTGCATCTCTTGGTTAATGCGCTGGTCATGGGGGTGCCTTGGAGACAAAGGAGATAGCTCTCCGAGCATCTCAGGCGTGTACTGGCTCATGGCAAATCCAATACGATTACCTTCGGCATCCCTTGGGGTTGGCAAAAAGCCAGCACTGCGAGGACTGGCTATCGACGATGTAGGGCCTGATCGTTGGAACACAAAGCCCGAAAAGTTTTCCTGGTCGTTATCTGGATCAAGCTCTTCGTCCAGATCTTCATCCAAGTCTCCGCTAAGTGTGTTGTTCAGATTGTTGTCAAAGGTACTCAGTGTCCTATTCAAAGTGCTGTTCATATGACCGCCCATGTGGTCATCCATGCGGTCATCCAACCCATTGCTGAAACCTTCATCCATATCGTCAAAGCCGTCGCCAACCATGGGTATATCCTCTTCCAAACCATCATCCTCCATCATCGCATCGTAATCAAAACCATCGTCGTCAAAATCGTCAAAGCGTGAGTCTCTAGGAACAGGCACGTCTGTAGTCTTCTTCTCGAGCTCTCGTTGACGGTGCCTGTCTTCAAGAAGTTTCTCCTGCTTCGCAGCACCAATCATATCAAAACTGAACCTTGAAGATGTACTCTTCATGTGTCGAGGTACAGCAGATGGTATGTCCTTACCAGACAGTCCGGACAGTGATGGGCCCCGGGATCTGCCAGCCTGATGAGAAATTGAGGGTCCGTCATGAATGTAAGCTTCCTCGTCAATCAAACGCGACGCGCGCGGCGATTTTGGTTGAACAGAGATTGGTGCGCCCTCCTTGGGAGGGACTGGGGGAGCATCTGATAATGTAAGGGTGTCTAGGTCAGACACTGGAGCCTGGGGTGCTGTAGATGCTGTACTTGGTGTCATTTTAAGGGCTCTCGAGTCCTGTGAGTAGATGGACTCGGAAGCATTGCTAGGCTCACGGGTTGTCAGGTTCGAGGCTGACAGTGGAGTTTCTTGAGTTGGAATGGCCGATGGGCTTTGGAACCTGTCTTGCGCAGGGAGAGGAGCAGACATGGGGAAAGGCGAAGTCAGGGACGGTTGCGCAGTGTCCCTGTTTGGTGTGTTCTTCTTTGGCCGTGGCGCACTGAAATCATGGACCCGAGTTCCCATGATACGAGGATCATACACCGGATCCTCGCGGCGTTTGGCCAAGGGTAATGGGCGCAGGTCAGGGGCATGCTGACTGTTTTTGCGCCTCATTAATAGTGTCGACATTGGTTTCTTGAGAAAGGGTAGCCCTTTCTTGGGCTTGGGATTTTCGGTGTTGCTTGTCGTCTGTGTAAGAGAGGGCAGCTCTGTTACCAGGCGGGTACCTGCAGGACGGCGACCGGTAGGCTGCTGGAGATCTGTGGGTGTGCTGAACGAGGATGTAGCTTTCGTATTCTTTATGACTTGTGGCGACGGCCGCAAGGCTGGATTGTTTGATGTTAATGTTGGCTGGGAGGCCGAATGTTGACCGAGAATACCAATCCCTCTTTTGCTGTCGATAGCCTCGGTGGCTTGTGCTTCCATATCACGCTGGTACTTTCTAAGAGCAACACCCCCAATGAAGGACGAAGTTTTCGAAGCTGGCTGTGGTCGGGGATCTAGTGGGCTTGTCGCCGCAGCATCTTGACGACTATCCCGCGATTTTCCAAAATCCTCTGTAGTGACACGGGATATGGGCGGTAGAGCAGGAGGTAGGGTGGAGGGATTCGAAGACGTCGGTCGTAATTCCGGAGACAGAGCATCGGGAGAGAAGGGCGTAGGGTGACCAACAGTGGGTGAAGTAGGATGTTGATCAGGGGAGGGCGAGGTAGGATTCGATGACGGCCCTCGCCTGTGGAACCGCAGATGGGACAGCATACCGAACAACCGGACTCTGTCCGTACGTCGAGGGGAAGTGAATCAAAATGTCGACGGCGGCTGGGTGGGGGGAGCGCGGAAGCGCTCAAGCTTGCGTAAGGTGACGGACCGATGCGGTACGTCGTTAGTTAGTGAGAGAAGGGCAGCGCATCCGTGGGTCAGCATCCGATGGTGTACGGTAAGGAGGGCGAGGCAAGCAATCGACACGCGCTCATAGCATGACTCAAGGGGTCGCAGTCGCAAGAGACAAGACAAACATGGTGTTCGATTTGTTCGGGCTGGGCGGAGCCGGATATCGATAGTGTGCCGCAAGGGAGCGCAGATGGATGTAACGATGACCGAAGTACAGTACTGTGCTGGGCTACCGCTGTGCTGGCTGCGGGGGAGTGAAGACGAAACGAGACCAGACGAGACCAGACGAGACCAGACGAGGCGAGATATGATGGGATGGGATGGGATGGGATCGATGGGATGGGATGGGTGTTGTTGTTGTTGTTAGTAGGAGGAGGCTGAGGCAGTCCCGGTACCAAGTGATAACCTAATCGACCCAACCTATAACATCCAATAATTAGTAGGGACGTGGTTGGTGACGGATTTACGGTTTCAAGCCATCCGATCCAAGAAGCAAGTCAAGGATAAGTTGCACGTGCATGAGTCACCTAATACAACTCTGACACACTTACAGACTGAGCGTTCTCTTGATAATACGATCATCCGTACAAGGGAGAAAATAGCAACATTATAAGACTCTCAATCCAAGGAAGAAAAATCATTGAATTGTTTGCCATTAGGTACCTACGAATCCATACTACTACCAGACCCTAGTAGTGTAGTACCCTGTATTTCTTTAGTGGACTTGTCGTCCTTGGTGGGGCCGTTATGTCGCAACATGAAAGTTATGGAACTAAGCCAGGCTTTGCGCCAGCTTTTGCGCCAGCTTTTGCGCCAGCTTTTGCGCCAGCTCTATAAAAAGAAACCCTATCCCTAGGTTCCAATTAATAGTACATACGTATCAATAATAATACAGAACAGAATCGTCCTTGTCTCTGAGTGGGTTTTCCTCAACACAAACGTCAAACAGGAATCCATACCCCTTGCTTTGCACACAAAGCAGCTTTACAAGCAGTTACCTCCACTTCCATCCATAGGTACGAAGCTTCCATTATTCTCCCTTGAGACGATAGCCAGGCTGCTGTACCTCCATATGTACGTTACTTGGGGCCTGGTCGCCATTGTTTCCCTTGTTATTATTACCTTAGGAGTTAGTACCTACCTACCAACAGAAGGAGGTAAAATCGTAGACATGGATCCAATGGCATTGCTATAAGGCACAGTTATACCAGTATTCGCTTAACTAACTAACTACTGGGTACTAAACTACTGACCTAACTTACCTACCTTTCTTCGCTTTACCAATTCTGTATAGGTAGGTAATTTCCGCGCATGATGAACAGCATTTATTATCATTAATAACTTGGAACTTATCTTAGTGGTTAATATCTATAGTAGAGTCTAAACTCTGAGATTTCTATTATCTTTCATAAAGGGAGTTTCTGTCATCATGTGCAAGTGATGATACCAGCCATTTGACAATAATTAGACTTCAGTATAGTACCTAGGTACCTACCTACATGGGCATAGATGTCAATGGTCAGCCCTCCCGCATTCCATCTTATACCATACCTTAGCATGGCTGTCAGCAATCAAAGGCTTCAGCCATTTCAAGTTAACTTGGGTACTTTGGCTTTATTATTAGAGTAAAGAAGATATCCTCAAAAATACAACTAACACTTTGAGGCGGTATAGCCAATGTCAACGATCTCTAACCAAAACAAATATTATACATACAATCAGACTGTTATATCCATGTTACAATAATTACCTGCCAGGGCAATTCGAGCTGGATACAATGAGGCACTGTAGGTTAGCAGACGGTCACTGCTCCATTTCTGACCTAATCAACTAGTTGGTATGATAAGAATAAGAATTGACAACACAGGTATCCGTATCTGCATTTCAGTTCATAATCAACATCGTTTATATTGTGTATGCAAGTCTTAATTACGGACCTAGATAGCTCATTGTCTATTACCCCGTTATTCAGTTGAGGTTACCTCTAGGTAGCCGAGCACTCCGAACGTGGGGAAGCGAAAAATGACGTATTCGCTATTGGATTTGTACCTCCACGGGCTGCAATTCAGTGTGGTGTACTCTGTAAGTATGTACCTACCTACTGTAACGAACCGTCTACCTTAGTAAGTAGGTACCTACCTATAGGCAGGTAACCAATCGGTCGGGTGCATCGTTACAATTTATTCTAGCCGTCTCCTCGTGGTTTATTGCCGTTTACGGTGGGCAAACACCCTCTCTCTCTCCCCACACGAGGCGACACCGGATATCTCTGACGGCTGTCAGACTGTCAGTCAAATCAATCTAGACTACGGATACGGATACCTAGAGTTGATGACCCAGGGGTTGGCCGCTTGGCATATGCCCGTGTTGTGCTCTCTCGTGGCTGTGGCTGTGGCCGACTCCACAGCTGACGACGCATTTCTTGGGTGCAATTTACTAGAGCGAAGTCGCGAATTGAATTGCAAACAAAGTTATCCATTCTCTTGTGAAGAGAAGAGGAGAGGAGAAGAGAGGAAAGTGGTCTGCCACGGATGACGAGGCCGGAAGACGGCATCGGGATGTGGGTACAACTAACGACCTCGATGCAAACTCCAAAGCCAGTGGAACAGCCAGCAGACGAGATTCACCAGATTACTCTACTGATACTGTACTCTACTCTACTGTAACCAAGGACTTGGCCACGTTGAATTCCACAATAAAGCAAGGATTCTCTGATCCTCTTCCTTGTCTGCCCACGTTCCGTGATACCGAGTTCACCTCTTGGCTGAGCAACTGATGACTCTTGGCGGCCACCGTTGGGTTTGGGTTCGTTCGGAGCTTTGTTTATTAACTGTTTAGGCGATCAGACTAAAGATAAGTCGCTTACCCCCCGCTGAATACTTACCTACACCTGCTAACCTACATCACTGCCTACCTATCTACCAGTCGCTCATGTCCGTTACTGTCAGTCGTCTTCTAGTCCAGCCTGTTCATCCAAACGCCTCGCTCAAACTTAATCACAGGGCTCTCTTTCCAACGCCTGCACTTAATCATTTGTTAGGAATAGTGCTCTGTACCTATTTACGAATTTGTTGCCTCATCACCGGATCATCGGCAAGAGATTCGATTCGCGTTCTCGCCCTTCCTTTTCCCTTTTACTCTTGCCTTAATTTCCAAACCACATCAACAACATATCTACCTATATATAGGCACTTTCTACCATCAAGTCTCAATCTCACCGCCACCTCTACAGCTCTTATACATTATGATAAACACATTATGGAAATCGCCTGCCGAGCTCGACCATCAACTTCCTGGTCGTCGTGAGAGCCAGGATTCTGTCATGAGCAGACTTGGTGGCAAGAATGTCTTTGTCTTCTGCTCCTCTCGCATATGGCGTGGAGCACCCAAGCTCTTATTCCTGATTGGTGTCATCTTTTTCACCAGTTTCCTTATTCTTGGTATTCTTCCTGATAGGCTATCTGGAGGACGACTTGGAAGTGGCTACCGTGGGATATTTCCATGGGGGAAGTATGAGCCACAGCCTGACCGAAACATGAGGATTGTTGTGTTCGGCTCGCCTGATGTTGTGGGCAACGTGAATGGTTCCCCCTCAGGGCGCAAAGCGTGGACAGAAGAGTTATGTGATGAGGTGAGAACAAAAGACCGAGACGGTCTACATTTTGCTAACCCACGATAGCTCGAATGCACTTTTTATCTATCATTCGTACCGGAGACTCAGCTAAATAGGGGTCTCATCAGCAACCGTCTCTACGACGAAACAGTCCGGGATCTCCTCAACACCACAAAATTCACAAACGTCAAGGAAAAGCCAGCGTTTGACTTCAACTATATCGACTCCCAGTATCCAACCCCCTCCGAGGTTCCCGACCTTGCTACTCAAGTAAAGAGCTTCCTCGAAATGCCGCCGCCCGAGAAGACGCCACGCGAAACCCTCTGGGTCTTCAGTTTTGGAACCTGGGAAGTCTGGAATATGGCGGCAATGCCGAGAAAAGAATCCGAAGATGCCATTACGACCATGGTCAGGCAAATTCTTGACCAGGCCGAAGTCCTCTATGAGAGATCACTCGATCCCACTTCTATCGCTTATTCTGACTTTTGGACAAACGCAACCGAGGCTCAGATTAGTGAACTGACAGCACCCGGCGCCTTGGACAAAGTCGATAGACGAAGATTCGAGAGCTTCCGCATTCTAGTGCCTATGATATTTGATCTTTCTCTCACACCCGGATGGCAAGGCCGACAGAAGCCACCGGCGCCTAACACTGTGGTGGAGCAGACTCGCAACGCAGCAGAACTTACCAAGTATTGGAACCAAGAGGTGGACTTTGCACTTGCCGAGTGGAAAGAAAGGACAACAAAGAAGCCCAAAAGGCCTACAACAGATGCTGAGGCATCGGAGATGAACAAGAGAACTGAGAGCGTCGAGTCTACTAAACATGGTGAGGATGCGAAAGAGCCAGCGAAAATGACATCCGAAAACGAACGGGTTATCCAGGCCCCATATCCTATGCGTAACGGTTTGATGGTAGATGTCGGACAGGCAGTTCTTGATGCCATGACCGAGGGCGAAATGGAGCGCGCGGCAGTTGTGGACTTGAGGGGACGGGGAACATTATCTGGCAACGACTCGATGCGGTTCTCTGATGTTTGGACACCGTGTGTCAGAGGTGACATGACAGATCTCACCATCGATGAGAAACAGATCACGCCAGAATGCGAGATAGAACATGATCATCTGTTCTATGATTCTTTTACGATCAGCGAGAGGGCCATGAAGGGCGTGATCAAGGCCATTCTGGAGGATGTCAAGGAAGAGCTTTTTAAACCAGAAGAAAAGCGAGGGTGGCTGTACGGAAGTTGGTAGTTTGGCAAGATGCCCGCGGTGGCGCATGGATTTTACTCGTCAGTTTACGTTATTGGTTGATACCCAAGATACCAGAAGGAATGGATAAGGTACTATATGATTAAGGATGGATGAGCGGTTGGCGTTTTAGGAGTAGATAACACTTTAGTCAGACCCCTGCACTCGAATGGATGTTTGTGTTTAACCTCCCGTCCGTAGTCCGAGATCCCCAGTTCCAATCTACCTACCTAATGATCTACCCGGGAAGCGGGACGCTACTTCCAGGTTGCCTAAGTACCTACCTAGGTAGTAGCCCGTAGTTTCCGGTTTGATGGCGATGCTTAAAGTACGGGTCCTAGTAAAGGCTGTACCTAGATACAGTTCAGGTCCATCCATGGTAGCAAAGGAAATAAACTTAAGTCAAGTACATCCATACTAACCCACTAAGGTAGTCCACACTGCTCCCGTCGTCTTAGGGCCTGTACATGCAGTATAAGAACATGACGTAATACGGTAATTGGATACCTATAATCCCTGTAGGTACCTTAGTACCTACAGTCGATCTATCATCGTCAGTCCTGCAAGAACTTGTTCGCCTGCGAAAAGATATGTCTGAGAGGTGGACGGACCATGATGCCAACATGAGAACATGCAGACCAGTCACATCCATAGGTAATACAGTAAAGTATTTCCCTTCAACCATCCAATCTTGGTCATTCAAGGGTACTGTACATAGCGCCCACGCGGGTACTGATCCACCCCCACAAGCCACAAGCCACAAGGCTTACTGTACTGTAGTCCGTACCTAGGAGATCGGCGGGCATGGACCTCATCCCATCCATCCACCATCACGCAGCGACGTCACAAGGGGAATTATTTAGAAACAAACAATGTTGCAGCCTTCCCTGCCAATCCAGTCCATGCATGAGGTCACGGACGCTAGGCAGTCAGTCCAGCAGCTTTCGGCAATGAAGGTCTTAATGTGCACCCCAAGCCTCCTTCTACTTCCTGTGACTGAGACCTTGGCTCTTCTGTCTCAACCATCAAGACCCTGCCTTGTGAATAAACATAAGACATTTAACGTCCCTTACAACCTGACCTGGACAACCACGCGACCTCACGGCTTCTGATACAGCCTCACTCACTGTTCCTAGGACTCACACTGAGCACGGGACCTTCTTCGCCGCCTCGAGGCAGCTTCTAAACCAAAGTTCCATACAATATATATATACTCGATTCCGCTACCTTGATTAAAAATGGATGATAAACTAGATTTCGATCCGCGCGCATTCGCAGCAGACATGCAACTGCGTACTCGAAAAGCCCGCAACTTCGACAAGGTCGAGCATGACCTGCCTGACCCCAAGTCCGCTGCCTTTCAGAAGGCGCAATCTGCAGCTCTTTCAGGACCCATAAACGTCTCAGGATGGCTTTCTCGTGTCGCAGGATGGAATCCTTTCGGCAAGGCTGTCGACGCTGGCGATATCTTGTGGCTGATGGACAACACCGCCTATCGCAACCCAAAGACTGATCAGTGGGAGGCCGAGTTCGTGGCTGCCGTCTTCGAGAACGAGCCCAAGTGTCGGGTTGCAGACATAGTGTCTGGTATCGCTTCGTCCTTGGGTTTGGCTGATGATGCTGCTGAGCGTGATATCATTGAGGAGAGAATCATTCCTTTCTTATGGGATATCCAGGCCGCGAGAGTGTTTTGGATTCAGCACAAGAAGAAGGAGATTAAGTTGGGCCCTACCAGTATCAATGGTATTACAACGAGTGTCGAGCCTGTGGATCGGAACCATAAGGGGTCGACTATCGAGGCGACAGCTCTGGTGCCACATGGAACAAATGGCATCCACGACATGCAGACATACTATGCCGGACCGGAGGGCTGGGCTGTGATATCAGGTTTGTGGTCACGACACACGCCTACCAGATATATGTGACTAACGAAAACTTAGATGTCGATGACACTATCAAAGTCACCTTGACTAGCGATCCCCTCGGCATCCTCAAGTCTACTTTTGTCGATGAGCCGACTCCGGTTCCTGGAATGCCCGAACTTCTTTCAGATCTGCAAACTCTACTACCTCGTGACACCCCATGGTTCTATCTATCAGCGTCACCATACAACCTGTACCCTCTGTTGCGTGAGTTTCGCGACCGCTATTACCCACAAGGCCAACTTATCTTGCGCGACTCGAGCTGGCGCACAGTGGCAGGTTTGCTTTCAGCCCTCACAATGGGAACTGAAGAGTACAAGGCCGATCGTATGAAGAAGATCCAATCTTGGTTACCTAAGAGAAAGCTTATTCTCATTGGCGACTCTACACAGTCCGACCCTGAGGCTTACGGTGAAATGTAAGTCATTGCTTGACTCAAGACTTTACTTGGTAATTAATTGACTGACTTTTCCTAGTTACCGTACATTCCCAGGCTGGGTCAAAATGATCCTCATCCGCAAGGCTACTGATGTTGCTGCTTTTGGAATTGATGAGAAGAACCAGCTTGAGCGATTCGAAAAGGCATTCAAGCACGTACCAGTCGAAGCCTGGCACGTCTTTGAGGATCCAAGCGAGTGCCGAAATATTGTGCGGGATGTCATTCGCAAGAGGAGTTAAACAACTTCTATTTCTATTGGTTTTGATCGGCCTTGGTTTCATGATAGACGGTGTAAGTTGGTTTACTGTATATGTATTGCTATGGTAAAGATTGATGAAGCGGCTTCAATTTTGAAGAACGGCTTGTACCTTAATTTGGAAGATTGGTCTTGTTTCAATCGGTCTCATTTCTCGTGTATCCCTTTGCTTGATCATGATACCTCTACTGTTGATCCGTTAATCATACCCATTGAGATGAACCGTCCAGTCCAGAGATTTAAATCTTATCTCGCACTTCTCTTCGTAGCGTGCCAAGTGACTGATCAAACAAAGTTGGCATGTTATGGCCCAGCATCCCTGACTGTAAAATCGCTGAGACCTGTTACGCAATTCCTTCCCTAATTGAGTCGTTGTTCTCGGGACTTGAATTCGCCATGCTTTGGACGTTGTCAGTGGGGGTTTCGTCAGTCATCCTGTTAGACTGTTCGCCATAACAGTTGGAGAGAAGCTCATTTGCATGAGTGATAACCTTGATACGACCACGCTTGCAGGGTGTTGCCTCCACCTTGATTGCTTTATCTGACCTCTCGTCCAAGTCTCCATGGACAAAAATCTGTATCTGAGCGACAGGGAGAGTCTGTGATGAGAGCAAGTTCCTTATCAGAGAACCGAACATTATGCTCTGATGATCTTCGAAATAGATTCTCATATTACTCACGTTATCAACGGTACTCGTTGGACCAAAGAGCAAACGATAGTACTCAGACTGACATAGCATATCCATTCTCCAAGGGCGATCATTCAGCTCATGGCCACGGCAAGCTGTAAGACAGCCGCACTCGGCACAATAAAGATCCATGGACTGAATCAACGATGAGAAGTGCACAAAAAGGGTTTCGAAGAACAGCACATCTTTAGGGCTGCGAAAGGATAGTATGTTAGTCTGATACAGAATTGGAAGACCCTGGAGGTACCTGGACCGTCGTTAGATAGCCACACAGACGAAGGAGAGAACATGGCAACTTACGCAGACTGACAGGCCCTGAGTATGTTCGTAGAAAGGAAAGACCACACATGACTCTCTTCTTGGTGATAATGAGGAACTGAATCACGCTTATGATGGCAGACGCAATGAACCCAGCCAGGGACTTTAGTAGGAGCTCCTTCTCGCTCATACTTTTCGTTGCTGCGACGAAGGTGAATGTGTACGAGTTTGTCCCCAAATAGTTCAGTAAAGATCATACGTTGGATCTCTATAGGCAGATTGAATAAGGAAGACTGGCCTTGAGGGGCAGTTGGGAGAGTGAATCTGGAATCGTTCCTGAACTGCTCCGCAGGCGTCAGTGGAGGAGTGTCACTTCTTCTTCTCTGGCGGAACATGAGGGATGAAAGAAATCAATCGGAAGCTGGAGGTGGGATAAGAGAGAGTTTGAAGATTGTGTCGATGGTGAGAAGAAGAATAAAAGGGATGGATATGAAGATGACAGTGGGGGGAGGTCAGATACAGATACCAGGGTAGGCAGGCATGGCAGGTAGCACAAACACCAAAAAGCAAACATGGGCATGGAAGTCGGTGCCCAATAGCACCTGCCCAGATAATGTATTCTAGGTACATGCTATTGCACTACCTTACCTTCCAATTGTACTAAGTTACTACTGCCTACTAGGTAAAGGAGAAAAGGGAAATAGAAAGTACTATTTAACGTTAATTAATTTTAACAAAAAAAGAAAGAAAACGCAGGGTATAATTAATGCGAGGCGAAATGATAGTCTTCCACCTAGTCAGCAATTCACTTGCGCAATCAATGTTTTCTCAAATATAATGGACACCCAGGTAATTAATTAGTAATGTTCAAATAGTAAGTACCTGTGGGTATATCTACGATGAAATGAGAGTCACCTGCCTATGGACTGTATACAAAGGATCCATGCAGTTACATTCGTTCAGTATATCCGCAACACAGCCGAGGAGATAAAAGGTAGACTACAGTATGGTTACAATATCATAGTTGGTCGCAGGGTGTCAGAAGAATTTGAGCATTATAAGCATAAGTGATAAAATAGTTTAGTTGTTAAATAACAGTTTAGATAAACACTCAGGTTACTTTATTTTGATAGCCTTAGCCTTGGAGGATAGTTCTTGCGTTACCAACCTGGTTGGTTTCTCGAAGTACCTAGGTAAATTTCCTCACTTTGGCAACGTCCAAGTAAGTAACCTTGGGGTTTAGTATAAAGTACATTCAGGACAGCCCGGTAGTCAACAACGATAAGAAAAAACACTATTAGGAATTTCTTTATTGTAGCCATCACCACGAACAAAGTAACATATCAACCTAGTCTGTCTCTATGTCACCATCGTCCTCCTCGTCGCTTTCGGACAGATCTTGTATACATGCGATGGTGATGTTGTTGTAAAACTCCCGTTCCAACCGCACTTCAACGGCCTCAATGATTGTCTCCCTTATTTCCAGACATGCATGAACTCTCTCGTGCCCTGCAAAGTGACTGATGAGATGATCGAGCAATCCAAGAACGCGAGATTTGCGCCTGCTTGATGTCTTGACACTGAGCTGTATTCGGTTCAAGCCAGCAGTGTTAACCCCTCGAAATGCTTCATATAGAAGATGCCGTCGAGTATAGCTCAAGTCAATATCTAGACATGAAGTTATTGTTGGGATCCCTTTCGTATAAACAAACTGGCGATGGAACAAGTCGAAGTCAATGGCTCCTCTGCATAGGAATGTATTCGTGAGATAGAGCTCTCTGTTATCCGTATCATATCTTTGAAGTGGTTAGCTCAGGCCTTCAAGTATTAGGAATGAGAAAGTGAACTTACGCCCGATGGCAACTTCTGAGAAAGTCGATGTATATACGGTCCTCGTCAGCTCTACATGCTCTGTCTAAGAGCCGGTATGCCCAACGAGGGGACTTGCTATACCTGCTCCACACTTCAATGATATGACCTCCAAAGAGAAACCTGTATATATGTCGTAATATCTCGAGTGGCAAGTCGAGGAGGTGCATGTTTTCCCGGATGCTCCTGCACGGTACACACAATCTAAGATGATCTCGTGAGGGTGCCCTGGAGATCATGTATTAGTAAATAGTGGAAGACTCCTTCTCATTTCTGTCTTAGATGTCTATGCAGTCAAAGAAATCAGAGAATGGTTGCGAATAAAGACGAGATGAAGGAAACAAAGGAAGGAGTATTCAATATAATATCAATAGACAAATTTCTGATCGGTGATGAGTGCAGCACCAAACATAAAGTATAACATGCTGCAAAAATGGAATTGTTCGATACTTTGTCCAACTAGAAGTCATACCCATATGCACTCGTCTAAACTCTGAATGGAGGTTTGGATAAAAGAAGTTCAGGACTGGCTCGTCACCAAGACAGTTTCGTTGATGCTAACATCACCAAAAGCTTCGGCAATATTGAATCCCAAGTATCCATGTTATAATCATAATAACTTGGAGAAACAGAGCTCTGTCGGCTGCATGATGAGATGGAGGTTGGGTCGAGTGCAATACCCAACCAAGTACATACGCTCGCATCCAAATCTGTGACGCCTAATTTACAGACAACCCTTGCAATGCTATATCTACTGTAACTCCATCCTCATATGTGCTCAGATATTCTGGATATGGCGGGATTCTTCCTCACCACATCTCTTCTCTAATCACCGAGGCATCCCTTGTTGCTCTACCTGCCATGATACCATGATGGGACGTCGTTACTCCTGTTGTCCGAAGGTTCCCTTTCTCCGATGGTCGAGAGCCATAGAGTTGAACATGGATGATGCTCCTACTCGTCGACTAAAAAGCGAAACCACATGGTAATCATGAAGAATCCCAGAGTAGGCACAACTAACCATCAATTCTTTACTATTACCCTTACAAGTGTCATCAGTCCAAGTCATCTATTTACCTATATTCCGTCCTCGGAAAACTCCGGCAAGCCATGCACGTACCCTTCGGCAAGACTCGGCCAAACCTTCCATTGTAATCAGCACTGGCAAGGCCGTCATTCTCTTCTTGAAATACCTGTTATGTAATCTTGTATTTTAGTGGAGTTCTTTGGTCTTCCGGCCACCGGAGCCGGAACCGGGACAATACAGTGGGAGCAACCTATCTACCTAGGTAGGTAGGTAGGTACTCGGTACGTAAATATGAGTCTGGATCTTTAACGTGCATGTATTTCCCCAGAAAGAGAAGGAAAAAGGATCCTCTTTGCTAAGATTGGCAACTATTCTAGCTAAAGTATAATCTTTACGTCGCATACAAGGGCGGCAGAACCCGGACCGGGTATATGTTAGACTGACGATAGTACCAAGATGTCCTTGGTACTATATGAAATCTTGGAAATCCATTTATGTGAAGACGTGTTCATATGAATTGAGTGTCAACTACTCAGGTACCTAGATAGGTTACAATAACGCCTTTTTGGCAAAATTCAGAGTCGTGCTAAAGCCTGTCCACCTGTCACGATAGTAAATCACACCACAGTTTGGGCAATTCTAGTAATAGTGTATAAACTTTTTTTTTTTCCTGGTATCGATATTTCTACCAAAAAGCAACTCCATTGTCAACGCCTTGGTGCTCCTTGCTCGCTGTTAAAGCTTCGCATGTAGATATTCAACTACTCTGAAAGAAATGGCACTTGACGCCAATAGAAAAGCACGGAGGTCGCAACGTTCTCCGCAGCCGGGGGGTATTCTCTGTAAACCCGACTTATTCGCTTTTTCCTGTTCTTTCTTCTTGGTGCTTAGACCAACCCCTCTGTTTGTATGACGTCCCTGGTGACTTGGTATCGTAGTGCCCTAAGTGGCTTCTCAGACAAGATACAATTGTAGCTGGAGACTGTGCCCTAGTCTGCATTGTATGTCGACGAGATTGGGTTGCGTACCCATCCCGAAGTGCACCGTGATTAGTTTGTCACTTGTGCATAGCCGCTCGGCGTCCTCGTATACCAAGTCATGCAGGTTATGCGCCAGGTGGTACTGTCCTAGCTGTTATCATGGCCTGCATGCCATTGTAGTTATTCGTTCATCTCATCCGTTTCATCCCACCGCTCCACCTATGACTCCTCGCCTGTGGCGGGAGACACATTTAACCGAAGAGAGCAGCGCCGCCAGACTCGACAGCCTCGATCTCAGCAGCATTGAGGGGAGCACGGTGGAAGCGAGCAGGGAGCTCGGAAACGTCGAAGGCAACACCCCGAGGTGCGTTGACAGAGCCCAGAGAGGCTGCGCTGCTGCCACCAAAGCCAGACTTCTGAAGAGGACCGTGCTGCTGAACGTGGTCGCGGTAGGAGCTGAAGTTCTTGTGGGACGCAGCTGCATCGCCGTTTCCGTAGCCGGACCAAGACTCGGGGAGCTTCTCGACTCCAGAGGCGGGGTGGGGCCTGGGGGTGTGGTCGACGTTGGCTAGAAAAGACAGCGTTAGCTAGAGTTGACAAGAAGACTCCCTCTCTGGACAGAACATACAAGGAATGGTTCGAGGACCGAGGAACTTGATGAGGGGAGTTCGCTCGGCGTGGATAGCGGCCTGCCGGAGGGCACGAGTGGCAGAGAACATGATGATAGCTGTGGGTAGGTTGGTGGTTGATCGGGTTATTCGGGAGATGAAGTTGTCGGGGGAATCGAGTTTGCTTGCTAAGACGAATGATTCCGGTATGGATGTAGAAGAGCAATTGGGTTTGTTAAGAAGAAGGGCCAGAGTAGAAGACGGGTGTGGGAGAGGGCGAGATTATGTATTTGAGGAATTTTTGTAGTGGTAGCCCAGCCCAGCTCGGGCAGACCAACGTTCCATGGATCAATTTGTACCGCGCCGAAGCGCAAGCGCACCTCACTCAACCCAAGCACCCTGGCACCCAACCTCAGCACACTTGCAGGGAAGGTCCCTAGCTCCGTCCCGCTCGGATGGTGCGAACTGGCCTGGGCACAAGCCAAAAAGTTGGAATCCACCGACCTACGTGAAAAAAAAAACCTCGACATGACAAAACAGGCCACAACTGGCAACCGAAGTCCACTGCACAGCGCTACAACACGTTACCCACCCTGCAGCCTTGAAATGGGGAAAAGTCAATGCCCAAACCAAAAGCAAGAGTGGGATGAGTGTATGCGGCACAGCACCAGACTAGATTACAGCCTACATACAATACCTACTGTACCTATAGTGGGTGCTACCAGTAGTACTTACAGTACGGATATATCTACGCAAATTCCGTCGACGTGGGATGTATCCCAGCTGCAGGTAGGCCGACGTCTGGTCTGAACACGGCATCCAATGGCACGGCATGGCTGCAGCCTCCAGGTCCAGGGCCATAAACTCCGCTCTCTCGCATTCAAGATGAGATTTACTTGTGACAGGAAAGCCAAGGTTGCACTCTCATTTTGCAACTCCCGAATACCGGATGGGCGCTTGAGTAAGACCTTCCACATTTGCAGAGGAGACTTAGGTTGGTCGGGATCATCCACCCTCCTTTACACTACAAACAAACCATCTTGCATGAGTCGAGTCGGCCTTTCATGCCGTCGGCGAAAATACCGTCCTTTAAACTGCACAGCACTTGGATACAGTACCTAGGTGCGCTACAACATTATGGAGTTAAAGTCCGGGGTTGGGCGAAATGGCGTGGTTCCTGATCTTGAACAACGGGGTTAAGCAACGGTCCTCCAAGGCTACAGCTTACTCTACTCACCTCGAAGGTGAAGAAAAGACCGAGCCGATTCCTGTCACTCCAGCGTACCGAACCGAGAGTTGGGGTAGCTGTCTGGAAATCTGATGTTATTTGTCCTCCTGCTACATACGGTACCCCAAAACTCCCCGTCGATGACCACCCTCTTCAGCATAGCCTGCGTCCGACACACGCACATTGATCGTCGACCATTTGCCGGCTCGACTCTTACAGTATGTATGGTACACTAGTCTACTTGGTTGGAGTAGCCTTTCGCTTCTTGCTTATAGTATCAAGTCACCCCTCCTCGCCGTTCCTCCAGGATTGACATGGAGAGACAACATGAGGCGAGCCTCGTTTAACGCGCGGGGGCAGATACATATTTCCCTTTTGGGTGAGTACATTTGTCCGGGGGCCGGCGTCCGGGGGAGACTTGAGGTTATCTGGTTGGTGGAGGATGTGGGTAGACAGGTAGGTATATAGTACGTACCTAGGTCAGTATCCAATGTGAGATACATTAGTACTACCTACTTATCCAGTAGGTACTGTAGGTGAAGCCTCGAACCACGGACAGATGGGCATTTTTACAATTGATGACGGTATGCCCTATGATACGATACATAAGTAGGTACAGATAGTGATGATGGATATCCATCCGTATATCCATAGCAGTCTTGATGAGCATGGTGGTCCTTGTCATATCCGTGCCATCCAAGCCTGGTCGTTGACGCGATCTCACCAGAGAACAAAGGCCTCAAAAACACCAAAGCAGTGACCATGTCAATGTCATTGCTGGACCCTACCTACGTAATTGAAGCGAGGCCCCTGTCGGAAAACAACGTTGTTGTGCGTCTGGTTTGCTTTAGCTGCCGCTGTATGCGGAGCGGAGAGGAGAGGAGAGGAGCGGACCTACCTAGGCTAGGTAAAGCGTAGAGAGACAGGCACATGGTCGAAACAGTAGCCTAAAGACGCCGACAGTTGAGTTTCCAGGTAACCCGAGAAGAGTCCTGATGGAATGCCGAATAGCGAATGCCAGAGATTCAATTGATTGGCGATCAACCTTCGTTTTAGTCGATCAGGGCGATATGTAGACTAATCATCGACTGATGGTTTTATTAAATTGATACACAAATCGTTCGACATGGCATTAGTCCCGTCCATTCTTTACGAACCAGAAATGTATTACTGTACAGTAAAGTAGTTCTTATTATTCCTGCTGTTGAAAATCAAAAGTTGATATCTCTGAATCAGGTTGCTGATTGACCAATCCCATGTCGAGAATCGGCTACTTGATACCTATGACAGATTGAGATTACACTTGGTTTATGGGCTGAGATACGTACCGGATCCACAGCACATGTATGCAATGGATCTCATCCCGCTTCTGTACACTTTTAGTCTATCTGGGGAGTGAAATTGGTAGGAGAATCCGACGGAGGAGGTACAGTAATTAATATCTGTTTCCTTTTGAGTCTTGAGACTTGTGAGATTGGATGTCCAGATTAATTGTAGGTGTGTATGTCAACGCGCGGCTTAGATAGGTACCTCTACAACGTAGAAGTCTGGCTCCAGATCGTTGGAACCTTCTTTCTGTCTTCCTCCGAGAGCCGGCACCAATACATTCCTAGGTACCTAGTATACCTAAGGTGCTGTCTAGAAATCCTCTAGTTTACTCGCTTGTATCATCGTGTTACTCTATGAGTCGTGATTGGCCTTAACAAATTAGCTTATTTGGCACCTCACATCACTACCCGCTCTGTGCAATCCCTTGTCCTCTTGGGGTAATCCCGCTTTCACGTGAAAGCTGAGCGAGGAGCTTCTCCGCTATTTTGTAAAAGTTGAGGTCGAATCTCTACTTTTCATCTTTTGGCTTTGTATGTGGGATGCTGTCGGGCCGTCTCTGTCTGTTTGTCTGTCTGTCTGTTCGATACTTATTGCTTTGCAGCCATGACGATTGTAGAAACGAGACCCAAGTTTACATCGATACTGCCTTATGATGCTGAACGTATCCTGAGCATCAGGGAGTTATTTACCTGCCTTTCAAACTTCATCTTCAAAATACTGCAAGGCATGGAAATTCGCAGAATTATCTGTGTGCTGTGCTTTACTGTCCCGCTCCCCTCCAAGCAGATAAGATAACTGCTCTCAGCCAATGGAAGCCCTTCAATATCTACGAGCAGGGGCCAATTCCCTGTAAGCCTCTGTATTGGAATTTTATGTTCTACTGCAGAAACTGCATCCCATTAAAGGTCCGAGATCACCATGCTCCAGGGTAGACTGACTTGCGTCTCTTCACCTAGTCACAACACTGCAACCCAATACATTGTTTTTTCGATATATGATCTCGCATCTCATATATCACTAGACAGACACGAGTGAGATCAGTAGTGTGTACTTCGCATATTGCCGAAGCATGAACGAGCCGTGCCTTTCTCAACCCCTAAACTAACATCACTTCGAAGAACCTATGAGTGTCTTGACTCATTTATTTTAATTCTCTAAACAAACTTTTTGCCCCTCGTCACGTCTTTTACCCAGTCCCAGCTTCTGATCCAACATTTACATCAAACAAGCGACCTGGCGGCTGCTGCACAGGTCTGATGAGGCGACCTTAACGCGCGTAGACGGCCCAACCCATGTATAAGCCTCGACCAGCCACTCATACCACACCTTCGAATCGTCGGTCTGGCGCCACATACTAACCTCGAGCTCAGTATCGGCTGGGAAATAGAGAGGTTTCTATGGATCCGTTAGTGCATGCTACATCTGTTAACACGAATAACTTACCTTGAGAGGAAAGAAGATCGGGAACCACGAGATCATGTCCTTGCTCTTGTCATCAATATGTTCGGGGTGTGTGCTAATCTCAATCTTCGCGCCCTTGTTCTCGGGAATTTGAGACTCATACAGTGTTGACTCAAAGTATCCGGCCAGACCGTGCGTAACGCCCCTAGTTCGGCAGACGAATGTGAGATGGCAGTACCGCGAGTTATGATCGTTGGCACCTGCAGCACCTGCCATGCTGCCACCGCCACCGCCAACAACACCGCCAGATCGCTTGGCCTCGAGAGCAGCAAGAGACGACTCAGGAATGGGGTGCGAGAACTCCCAAGCCTCTTGGAATCGTGGCTTGTTAGGCACTCGTTCAGCAACAAAATCAAGAGCGAAAAGACGGACGACCCAAGGGGTCTCAAAGGCATTAGGGTCCCCAGGTACCCGAGAGAGAATATCGGCGTGGATTTTCGGTGTAGAGATCGGGCTCATGTGAGCTGTGTAACTGCTTGGAATCGAGATGCCATGAGGGGTAGAAATGACATGCTGGATACCATCGAGGCACTCAGGCGACAGCTCATTATCACCAAAAGATCCAAGGAGTTCGGAGATGAGGATATCAACTTTGCCATAAACAGGTCCATTCTCATCCTCAGAAACCAGAGGACCCTTCCAAGCACGCATGTCAGTCTTGACAACCTTGACCTTGCCACCCCATACAAGCTCATTTTGGCGCAAAAGATAGACATAGGCATTGGGGTTCTTCTCAACAGCCCACATATCAATGGGCACTCCCGCATCTTCAGATGCCTTGAGCGCTCGAGTAACAAGGGGACCACGGCCAGAGCCTGCAACAGCAACAACAACCTTGCCCTCCTTAGAAAGAGGCTTCTTGAGTTCCTTCCACTCGGTGAGAGCTTCAAAAACCGCAATCTCGTACTGGCTATACTTGACCGGGTCTCCCTCGAAAACCTCGTACGTGGCTGACTCGAGGTTGTCCGACAGGGGCTGAAGAGGTGACTGGAGCCAATCCTGGAAACTGGTCAGGGTTGGGCTCTCGAGGTATGTGAATGGGGGCTGCTGGTCCTCGAGCCATCGAAGGTACGAGATGTAGTCGTTGGACTTGATTTGGGAAGCTTGACCCTTGGAGGACTGGCTCTGCGCCTCTGCTTCGGGGAGACTGGGAAACTCGTTCTGGGAACGAGGCGGAGGCTGGGGACTATCCTTGAGGTGAGAAACATCAGGCCCAGCATCGCAAAGAAGGATCCATGGAACGTTCTTCAATCTCATGTATGAGAAGATGAGGTTCTGGTGGTGTTTGGATAACGAAGGGAAACCGGCTTTGTTAGTCTGGAAGGTTGATGGGCTGAGTGTTAGGTAATGCAAAGGTTCAGCGAACCAACGATCTTGGAGATCCTTCTCGGGCATCACGCGAGGGATTTCCAAAGCTGTTGAGAAGGTCAGTACTCATCAATGAATCTTGATCAGATGGGATCCAACCTACAGACGAAAAGCCTCGTGTTGTAATTGCAAACACTACGGATATGATGCCATGAATCCCAGGAAGCCAGGAGGTCGATTTCCTTTCCTTCAGCCTTGTCAGGGGTCTTCGTATCAAGCGAAGAGATGCTGATTTCCTCTGACTCTTGAACAGGCTCACGGTACATAGGCATGTGAATTAAGAACGTGAGTCGGTTACCAATGGTAAGAGCCTCTTCGACGGCACGAGAGTATTGGGCAAGACTTTGATTTCCGCCGTCGCTGGAAGCATCCTGTCGAGGTCCAGGGATAACAATGCTGCGAACACCACAGAAGTTGGCATAGTTAATCTCTACGTTCAGCACCTGGCGAGAGATACTGGAGATGATGGGGTTTGAAGAACCGAGGTCGATCCAAGGGCTGATGACTGCCGTGTAAGTGTTGACAGCAGCGCAAGGAAACAGGCCTGTATCCTTGGGGGTCAAGGGAGGCAGAATAGGCTCTGCCCGTGAGCCAGTCATTGTAGTGCTAGGCTTCTCACCATTGTTGGAGAGGGTAGAGAGATGCTCAGACACCAGGGCAAAGACACGATCTCGAAAGTGAGTGTTGGTGATGGGAGTCGTCGCAAAGGCCAACTATCCATTGAGTCAATTGGGGGGCCCAGAAGGCCTCAGATCTCGAGAAACAGAGCGCTTCCATCGGGGATCAGAGGCCATTGACATGGCTAAAATGCGACTTACACCATGGTTGAGCAGATGCCCATACTGTAAATCGGTGAGGGGCTCATCACTGTTCGAGTTGTGGTATCCAATATGGAAGCTAGGGCGCTGAAGGCCGAAGCCATCGGATATATCGAAGCCTGTGTCTTCAGAAGCCATCATCTCATACGGAGTGTCCGAGAATGGTGGATGTAGTTTTTGCAGCTACCTTGGCTGAAGGTGAGTGAAAGTTGAGATTTCTGGTGGTGGAGTAAATTCACCCCGCCAAACTTGTGCGGAGTGGGATGGTCGAGTTTCGAAAGCTGCTAGGAAGAGAAAGTTGTATCCGGAGCCAATGAATGAGTAGATTATATAAAGGAGGAGATTTCCGGCAAAGATAAAAGCAGAATTGTTTATCTCGCTAGATTTAGATAGAATGTTGGTGAGAGGAAGAGTTGATGATTTTCGCGACCAAGGACCCTGAAAGTGGGCACAGTGCACGCTATAGTATTTGCTTCCATAAGGTAGGTACCTAGGTATCAAGATGCCGGGTAGTCTAGGTGTCAGAAGAATTGTCCTCTAAGGCTTAGGGTACAGAAATAAAGTAGACTAAACACTAGCCTAAAGCGGCATACGATGACCAAAACATTTCGTCTCTTATGCTCTCGGCGGCTTTTCTTTCTGACGGATGCCTACCTGTTAGTATCCATATACATCCTGATCCATGCTGTAGGATGGTCATTGACAAATCACTGGCATGAAGGAATCATACTATAAATTAGACTATGGACAATATCAAGAGACGAGGTTCCCATGGGAGGGAGTCGTTGTATTGTAAATACAGGCAGATTCGCATATAAAATGCAGCTTTAGGTAAGCTTCAACCAGTACAGCGTTCAAGTCCTGTACACTGTATGACAAGAGATCCTTATCGATAAGCATCAGCCTCCCAGTCCCGCCAAAATTTTCTAGCAGAAAACAAACCGACAAAAACACCACCGCCTAGTCTATCCTCTTCAGCCTCGCCACTGTTTTTCTCTCTTTTTCTTCTTTCTTTTCTCCTCTCTCTTCTCGCTTTGTCATCAGCGAAACAATGTCTGACGCTATGGGAGGAAAGCGATCAAGCGCCGACGCCGACGAGTCAATCCGAAAGAAGGCAAAGAAACAAGGCGGCGACGACGAAAAGTACAACCCTTACCTTGCTCACATGTATGACAACGGTGATAGCAATGGCCATGGAGAGGAGCCTTCTCCCGATTCGCCTCTGGCCGGTATGAAGCGACAGCAAACCACCGCTAAACAGGCCGCCAAGGCTGAGGATTCCGAGTCGAACCCTTTTACCGGCCGAACGCATTCGCAGAAGTACTTCCAGATTCTTCAGGGTCGTCGCGATCTGCCTGTGCACAAGCAACGGCAGGAGTTTCTCGACAAGTACCACTCGACACAGATCCTCGTCTTTGTCGGTGAGACAGGATCCGGAAAGACTACTCAGATCCCTCAATATGTCGTCTACGACGAGTTACCTCATCTCACCGGCAAGCTCATCGCCTGTACTCAGCCCCGTCGAGTCGCCGCTATGTCGGTTGCGCAGCGTGTCGCTGACGAGATGGATGTCACTCTGGGCGAGGAAGTTGGTTACAGCATTCGTTTCGAGGATATGACGGGCCCTAAGACCATGCTCAAGTACATGACCGATGGTATGCTTCTGCGCGAGGCTATGCACGACCACGAGATGTCTCGCTACAGCTGTATTATTCTTGACGAGGCTCACGAACGTACCCTCGCAACCGATATCCTCATGGCTCTTCTCAAGCAGATTTCCATGCGCCGACCCGATCTCAAGATCATCATCATGTCTGCTACGCTTGACGCCCAAAAGTTCCAAAAGTACTTTAACGATGCGCCTCTGCTTGCCGTTCCAGGGCGAACACACCCCGTTGAGATTTTCTACACCCCCGAACCTGAGCGCGATTACGTCGAGGCCGCCATAAGAACTGTCCTTCAGATCCACGCTTCAGAGCCTGAGGGTGATGTTCTGCTCTTCTTAACGGGTGAAGACGAGATTGAAGATGCTTGTCGCAAGATCAGCCTCGAGGCCGATGAGCTGATGCGAGAGGTTGATGCTGGCCCTCTGGCCGTTTACCCTCTTTATGGTACTCTACCTCCCCATCAACAGCAGCGGATTTTCGATAAGGCTCCTGCGCCCATTCGCAAAGGAGGTCGCCCTGGCCGCAAGGTCATCGTTTCCACCAACATCGCCGAGACCAGTTTGACCATTGACGGTATTGTGTACGTCGTGGATCCTGGTTTCAGTAAGCAGAAGATTTACAACCCTCGTATCCGTGTCGAGTCTCTTTTGGTTTCGCCCATCTCCAAGGCCTCTGCCCAGCAACGTGCTGGTCGTGCTGGTCGTACAAAGCCCGGAAAGTGTTTCCGCCTGTATACTGAGAAGGCCTTTAAAAAGGAGCTTATTGAGCAAACTTATCCTGAGATCTTGCGTTCCAACCTTGCCAACACTGTCCTGGAGCTCAAGAAGCTCGGTGTTGAGGATCTTGTCCATTTCGATCTTATGGACCCTCCTGCCCCTGAGACCATGATGAGAGCTCTTGAGGAGCTCAACTATCTCGCCTGTCTCGATGACGATGGTGAGCTGACTACTCTCGGCAGCATGGCATCAGCTTTCCCTCTGGATCCCGCTCTGGCTGTCATGCTTATATCCTCTCCTGAGTTTTATTGCTCCAACGAAATTCTATCCATCACTTCTCTGCTCTCAGTACCCCAGATCTTCACCCGACCTGCCAACAACCGCAAGCGTGCAGACGAGATGAAGGCGCAGTTCGCTCATCCTGACGGAGATCACCTTACCCTCCTCAACGCTTACCACGCCTTCAAGGGCCAGGCTACATCAGACCCTAATAGCGCCAAGCAGTGGTGTCACGAGCACTTCCTCTCATTCCGACATCTCTCTAGTGCTGACAACGTCCGGGCACAGCTCAAGCGCATCATGGAAACGCACGGTCTTGAGCTTGTTTCGACGCCTTTCGAGGACAAGAACTACTATACCAACATTCGACGCGCTTTGCTTGCCGGTTTCTTCATGCAGGTCGCCATGAAGGAGAGCTCAGGCAAACTCTATCGCACTGTTAAGGATGATCAGGCTGTTCTGATCCACCCTTCCACCGTTCTTCGTACCGAGTTTGACTGGGTTCTCTACAACGAGTTTGTTCTGACATCGAAGCAATACATCCGCACATGTACAGGTATCCGGCCTGAGTGGCTACTGGTAAGTCTTGTCCCCTGAAAGACGATTCTTCTCCGACAATGAGAATCGTGCATCTTTACCTTCATTCGGCCACTAACAGCTGTGTAGGAGATTGCACCCACATACTACGATATCGATAGTTTTGAGCAGGGCGATGTCAAGCGGTCTCTTGCACGCGCCGCAGAGAAGAAGCGCCGCAAGGAGGCCATGAAGTCTGGTAGATGAAGCATTCTCTGCAGGAACCCATGAGTAATCCAACCCCCGAGCGTCCCCCATAATCTACAATGGATGGGTACCAGCGAGGATTCGAAAGGCAAAGGATCTATCTTGATTGCTTATTCAATGGTTAACCCTCCCATATACGCGCGGGAGGCGACCGGCGACCCTCTGTTCCACCTGCTCGGTCTTGCATGGGAGGGAGGGATTCTTGGGTCAGACAAACATCATTTCTTAAGAGTGGAGGACGAGAGGGTTGTGGATCAACTCGACAAGTCTTCCCCTCCCTTGTTGATCCCAGTCCAGATCCCTACAATCTGGTACATTTACTGGTCGACCACGGCGTTTTTGTGCATCGGCCACTTGTTCAATAGTTGGCTGGGCGAATGGTTTGTTCTCTGCTTCAATTTCTCATTGTACCCCTCCTTGTCTGGTCTTATGTTTTCTCTACTTTGCCTATTCGGTATTAGAGTCCTGCAGCACCGTTAGATTGCCAAGAGAGGGTGTGAGCAATTGTGATGCAGAGTGTGGGCGTTTTGGAATGTTTTACTCGTGCGCATTTTGCTTGGTGGTACGTACTGTAGAGGGAGAAAAGAGACGACAGAGATAACCCTGGAGCATAGTTAAACTGGTGGTCGATAGAGATCTAATGTTAACACACTAGCTGGCACTATGTCAAAGAGAGTTGAATAATTGAGACATTGTCACTAAAGTTCAGGTACTGGCTCTTATGCTTATCTAGTACCATGCAAGATGCCGGTTATGGCTCGCTAAACTACTGGTTTTGTTGCCTCTTTTCCCAGGCTCAACATGGTTAGACAGTTGTCCAAGTTACTTGAGCTGTCAGCATAGCTTGGTCCACGATAATACGTACGTCAAGATGAATGAATGCTCAACGACGCCATGCGATGCAAACATAAACAGCCTGGCTGACGAGAATAGTCTAGTAAGCAAGGCATCCTAACTTCACTTTACTGTTAACTAGGGGAGTGCGGGCTGCAGATCCGTCTCGTCTCATCACAACCTTGATTCAAATGTTTAGGTCCATTTTTTTCTTTTCTTATCATCTTTCCTCTGTCTCTCTTTAGCTATCAGAGTTCTCTCACGTATTTTACTTCCCTCCTCTAGAACAAGAGTGGTGTACATGTGCGTGTGCGTGTGCGTGTGCGTGTGCGTGTGTGTTAGGTACTTGATCCTGGATCAGGGTGACCAGGGGTTATCAATGCAAGAGCGTTGCGTTAGCAGGCCCCCCTCGTGCCAATCGGTTTGTGTGGAGGCGGGAGATCGAAGAAAAAAGCAAAAAGAAGAGGAAAGAAAAGAAACGAATTGCACACATGGGAACACTCCCGGCAATCGGATACACACCTGGGTGAACTTAGTGGAAAACAGCAACACAAACAGTATCCTGAATTTTATGTCATAGAATTTCATCAACAGCAAGGCAAGCACAAGCACAAACAGTAGACAGCCAAGGGTCTGCGACGCCTGAAGCGTTTCCCCATTAAACCCATCTCGATCATTAACCAGCACGAGTCAGGGCGAAACAGGATGATGAAAAGAGAATGAATCAATAAATAAGGAGCCTGTTTCACATATCAACAACAAATACAGATACAAATACAAATAGCGTTCCTGTCTCTCAGTGAAAGCAATGTGATAGCAATTAGTTCAGAAAGAACTACTATCATATACCAACTTAGGTTATGCCCTCTCTGTCAAGACTCCGGCTTCTAACTGCCGACGAGACCCAGGCCTTCAGTGACTAAACATAAACCCCAAGTCAACGACAAACAGCAATGGAAGGCAAGATAGGCGCGGTCTTGTCCTGTAGAAATGATCGGGTCATTGTACGGGTGGATACTTTATTGGTATGAAACATAAAGGAAACCGGTCTAGAACACCAAGTAGGTACATCCATCAAGGTATACGGTGGTAGGCACCGCAAAGGTTCCGGATAACTTATTAGTGCCTACTTCTGTAACCAAACATCATCGTGATTCATATGGACGACCCTGTAAAGTTTCTGGGGGTGCGGGAAGAGGCAAGATCGCGCACGTATTATGTACTGTACTGTACTGTACGCTGACTGGGGGGTACATTCTCTGCTGCTCGAACAGTCAGACAGAAGCTGTGTTCAGGCCAAAAGTCTGCGAATAGAGGCGCTCGAGGACATTGGTGATGTTACACTGGAGAATACAAAAGCACGAGGCGATCCGAGACGTCCGACTAGGGTGGTAATTGGTAATCTGTTGAGAGTACGGATAGCCTGATATACAGTAGTTGCCTTTCTATTGTCTCTGTCTCATGATAGATGAACGAATAGCCAACCAAGTTCGGTCTAATAACCGTGGTCTTTTTACTAAAAAGTCTAGACGACCATAGATGAAAGAGTGAAAAGGGAATGAATTACCGTCGCAACATAAGTAGATACTGTAGACTATAGACTACTAACGTCAGGATCAATGATCCATATAAGCGAATGCGGCGCCACATGCTTGTGGATCCTTCCTGTCTCTTCAGCAGAATGATTTTCTCTCTTTCTTTTTTTGGTTTTGCTTTTTTCTTTGCTTTTTCCCGCCCTTCCATTTCCAAAACTAGATCCAGATCCAGATCAAGATACTACTATACTAGGCTGAGCCGCATTGGCATCGACCCCAAGATGTTCTAAGAAGGGTTCTTTTTTTTCAGCCTCAAACATCTCCTCCCCACAGAGTCTAACTTGGAGTCCCTCCCTGTTGAACTATACAACATTGGATGTGAATGTGAGGCCAATGCATTCTGCAATATGACTGACCTGACCTGCTTGTGAATCCACCATGCCATCCTGCGTCCGATGCTCGGCTCCTTGCCTGTGCTTTACCTACTACCTATGGCACGATACATGGTGACATCCAATGGAAAAGTAAAAATAACAGCAGACTGGGCCTCGCATCTAGGTGGCTTCGGGTCGTGGCGTCAACTGGCCCGAGAATATTGCTGTACAGTACCCGTACAGCACGCCCCTTCTCCAACTTGCAAAAGGCTTCTTGCCCTGCCTGCCTGGTAGTCTATGCAGTGTCAGAAGAGTTGTGATTGCCGTGGATCTAGGGGCTTTCTTGGACATGGACATGGACCATGAACGGGGCAATCATCGTGCATCGTCTCAGACAAGGTCAACTCCGAGAGGGATGGGCAAAGGCTCCGTGTCATTGGATATCGTCACAACAAGCGGTACGTCTTTTCCCCCAGACAAGACCAGACACGCCCTTGTCAAGTCTAAGCTCACGCCATATCCGCCGGGCGCTACTCCCATTAGAGCTCTAATCCCATGGCCCCACGTCTCGACGAACTTCGCGACGACCCATCCTATTGCTTCGCTTCTCAGGACGGGCGGATGCTTTGCTGGAGCAGCAGATCCAGACAGAACCACAGCATTTGGAATCCGCCCATGTTGAATGTAAGAAAACGTCGGTTTTTGGCAGTGCCTCTGTTCTCTTCAGTCTTATCAATCGCACTGTGACAGTTATGTCGACAGAATGCCACAGAGGTTGATATATCCCAGAGAAGTGTCAAGATCGTGACTCTGCCATGTTTTGCTGTTAGTTGATTGCTCGTAGTCGTTGGTTTCCAACAGCATGCACAACTTCTTGCCTACCTATGCAGAGTCCTACATAATAGTTAGTACAATACATGCATGTCTTCTCTAAAAGGTGTCTGCAGCCAGTCTCGTCTTGCGGAGTTCACAGGGGCCTCCCTGTCTGTCATCACTACTGGTGTGGTCCCCACTGCATCGCATCGCTATGGCTATGGCTATGGCTATGTACTGTATCCGTATGTCCAGCGGGGACCATCAGTCAATGCCATTTTGCATGGCATTGCGACGCCAGCGGCCATTCGCCATAGATCTGACTTGTCCCCAAAACGTCAGTGTCATCGAGCAGTACAGAGTACGAAGCTGATCATGCCAGTCCATTCCCACATGAAGCTCCGCTATGCCCTAGGGATAGGGACTCTTTGTTGGTCTTCCGCACTTCAGCGTAGTAGTACGGGCACATCGTTCGACCCTTTCCCCGGTCTAGTCCACTCCCCGTGCTAATAATCGCATTCACATCACTTCCTTTCAAGGCATGGCAAGGCAGCTCATATAAGAAGCTCTGCCTCTGCCTCTGTCTCGCATTCCTTATTCCCTCTGCTCTTTGATTCACATCCTGCCTTCCCGACTATCTCTGCGCCATCCAACTTCTCTCCTGTCTTCATTATCAAGTACACGATGAGTGGAGCCGGAGGTTTTTATAAGTACAGATGCAAGTACTTCTACACACATAACTGCCCCAACTGGGTTTGGGTGAATAATGCGCCTTGCGCATCGTGTCTTGTGAGTTGAGCTGTTGCGGTTAGGTATAGAAACGAGGTTTGCTAACATCCAGCGCAGGCTGATGGACGTGACAGCGAAGAACCTGCCCTACCAACACGAGGGCGGCCACGAGACATTGTTGTACCGCAAGTTCTTGATGGAATTCTCCAATATACTCTAATGGAGCTTGTAGCCCCTTCAGAACCTGGCGACGACTGGACACTGAGGGATAAGGCCAACCGACCTCCACCATCAATTCCGGTAACAAGCGCGATGACGGGCATAGCGGGGATTTTGTCACAACATCGATTTTGAGAGGCGGACCAAGACGATTCATCAGGTATACGTATGAGCGTTGGCCCTGGGGTTCTCCTCGATTACAATTGGGCGACAGCAGGCGGAAAATAATTATCGACGAAAAAATACTGGACTGAACTGGACATATGAGTGCGGCAACATGGAGACAGGTCGACATACCTCTCTTGACCGCCGACTATATTGCAACGAGCCATTGGGCGTATGCAGTGTACGATTTCTGATTTGACTGCGGCGCTCGGCATTGGATGGAGCGGGAGATTGGTGGCTGGAGCAAGACCGCGAGCAAACAAACCCCCGCGAGATACCCATGTGCTGCGTTGAATATTTCTGGAGACGGGGGACTCCATTCTCAACTTGTCACTTTTTTTTTTCTTTCTTTTCCTTCTTCTTTTTTTTTGGGCGGCTCCTTCTTTTGTGTTTCTTGTTTTTCTTTTTCTTTGCTGGGGTAGCATAAAGGCGTGAGATGGTCGAGGGTTTACCTGCTGGGTAAGGGAACAATTGTCATCTTTTTTGCTGTCTCGAAGCCGAGAAATTAAATTGCTGACCTCTTCTTACGTGAAGAAGAAGAGGTAGTACTTGGTTCAAATCCAATTGGACTGATCGTATCCGTCATATGATGCGAAGCTCAAACCTCGGGTCGAGGATGTGTTCTAGGTACATGAAATTCATGTAAAGACATCGATTCGAGAAGTTTTTGTGGCCAGGCAGGACATGAGATGTGACGTGCCGCGGAAGAGCTCGTCTGATGATCCTTGTCCATCTGCAGTACTTATCAACCGTTGTTTGTTTCTGGATGAAGTGCCCCACTGATAGGGATCTACCTACATACAGTCTGAGCTCTGAGTTCTGCCATGGCACACCAACATGAGAACGGGGGTACACGATACCTACCCAACATCAGCATCAGCATCAGCATATGTGCCGCTGTTACAATCAGCACGTCGAAAAGGGTCAATGAAAGCGTCGTGCGTCTGGGGGGAGGCCAGGCACCGCACCTAGCTGAACCAGTCTTTTTCTCTCAGCTGTTAGCTCTGTGATAAGTGATGTCGTAAAAAGCCATGATGCCTGCTGGTCAAACGGTAGACTTTGCTTAAAAAGGACTAAGCGTGACGGTTTCCACCATGCTCCACGTGCCTGCATCTCGTGAGGGTGGTGCCAATGAATTGTTGAGAATCCGGCAGTAGTTACTTACTACGGAAACGAGCCACTGCCGTTGGAAAGAGTTTGGGTCTGAAATTGGCCTTGCTGTAACCATCGCGTGGGTATCCGTATATTCCTGCGGACTAGACGGGCCGTCTTGACATGATGAAACGGATGAGGGTATTCCTATGGATGGATGACAATGACGAAGCCGCCTAGGTACAGACGAGGGAGGGGAAGAGGGAGAGAGCACGGACGGCAGACTATAGATCGGATATGCTGTGCAACCATGCGGCTTGTTTGGACATGACTGCGGACGAATGTAGAGTATGTGTACCTGCTTCAGTGGAGAAAGCTGAGTGAGATTGAAGAGATTTAAAGTATTGGATGTGGTGATATAAATGCACACTACCTAGGTAGGTAGGTAGTCATTAAGGCAATGCATTATGCTATGCTATGCTATGCTATGCAATGCAGTGAAAGTCCGGTGAAGAGTCGCTTCAAGGGCTCTCTTTCCTCTTCCAACCAATCCATTAATATTTACCTACATTACAAGCAAGGCAGGTAACCTTAGTTGTTTCAATCAAGAAAGCGCTTAGGGAGCTCGTGTGGGGTCTACATACAGTGCTCTTTGTCCCCGTTCTTGCCGGATAGGATGAGCTGTCTTAATCCAGGAACATCCATGATGATTAATTAGCAGGAGGCAAGTACCTACCTACCTCTTACCTACCTAGGTACCTACACACGTATAATACCTTCCCGGGGAGGTAGGATCACACGGCAGCTAGCTACGCTAGCTCTATCCTTTACTTAGTGCTTCCCTCACCACCCACAAGTTGTCAAATAGGATATCAACCGCTGTCAACTACAGTTTACATGTACCTGATCAGGGGTAGGGTGTCCACTAGCGCCCGTCAAAGTTCGCCAATTCCTAGGGCCTCGCTAGGTATCCATCCATGGAAGGCCGGTACCTTAGTAGGTACCTACGTCTAGACTGGTATCTACTTATCTCACTCAGTCTGACCTGACCTAACATTGAAGAATCCATGCTTCCTGTCCATGTGAGTCCAGCTTCCAGTATGTACATAGACCCGACTCCCGTCGCTTCTAGAAATAGCCCACTGTTTATCTCACGCCTCGCTAAGATTAACGATTAAGCAGCCTCAATGTCTCAGCTGTGCGTATAAGTTGACTTCTGACGATAGCTCCAGACGTCAAAGATCTGTTTTGTCTTGGATAGCTTACCCAGCTATATTTCAGTTCTTGAAGATCCGAGTTGTTCCGGTACTGATGGCATACTTAGAAAAGAGAGAAAGAAACCAAGCAACAAACCTTCTTGCCTGGGGCCCGTGTACTTTGCATAACTGAGAGCTGTCAGATCTTGCGAGAGTTGACTTTGCATCAGCCCATTTTCAATACCTAGCTTGGCTTGTGTACTAACACTGTACTTTGGCATGGAAGACCCTTTGGGCCAGTCGTGATCCATGATTGAGGGCTTGGAAAGCTCAGCTGCTCTGAAAGCGGACCAACAAACAAGCCACTTGATGGATTACTCCAGCGGCTAGTGGAATATCCTTTGTACGATAGCATACGCCATCTGGCCATAACGTCTTCTCGGTGTCGGAAATCGCCGCCCGGTATAGGAATTGATTATAAACTATCGCAGTCGTGATACCCTTCAAGTTGGAAGCCACGAGCTAAAATAATGAGGTTGTTTTTGCTGTATTATAAAATTTGAGGTGTTGACAAGATTGGCTCAATACTTTCTTGGCTCACACTGCCAGAAGCGAATCAGTTTAGTCCAGGGTTAGCTATCGAGACATGCGAGTATCATACGATGTCTTGATGTCCCGAGATGGACAATGATCTCATTACCGACTGACGTGCTTTATCATATGGGTCTCATACTATGTAAGACCACAGACAGTCGGAAATTGTTGCGATTAAATGAAACGCTCGTTTAAAAACCTTCTCAAAAACCCTTGAGACATGTTCGCGTGGTTGTCAAGTCGTTTTGGTCTTTCTACCTTAGTACCTAGATAGTATAGGGTACATTGGATCGCGCAGCTTATGGAATAGATGGATGCAGACATGTAGGGAACCGTATTAAGGCATTTGTTGAAATAAACATTGTGATGAATTATCAGCCTTCGGCATCTCAAAAGTTCCTTTGGAAGATATGCCACAGCTTGTGCCACAGCATTATATACAAGAGACAGTCATTGTTATGCTTCGTCATTAATTAATTTGTCATCATTATTAGCTTCACTACAGGCTGAGAGCCCTACAGTCCAGAGGAGAGCCGTTCCATCCCAATCAGAGCATTATAGCCAAGCCAGCAGCCACCAGTCCCGCAACTACCATCCCCAACCGGGGATTGGTATTGGCAGAAGCAGCGTTATCATCATCACTCAAACCAAATGGCAGCCCTTGATAGTCAAAAGTAACATTCTGTTTGATTGAACTGTTGTAGCATCCTCCATTGGCAATGTCCAAGTTGGTAAGGTCATCGGGAACGTTGAAAAACATGTAGTTCTTCTGTGGAATGTCTTTGAACCCTTTGGTGTTGTAGGGGAACTTGTCTCCGCTGTCCGTGGAGCTTGTGTTGCGCAGGAGAATGCATTGTACTCGACCCGGGTAGTCTTTATATAACGCTGGGTATGCCTTCATAACATCAGAATTGGTTGTGTCGGCAACAAGTATAAACTTCCGATCTGGGAATGTCTGGAAGATCTTGTCAAGCAGAAAGCGACGGATGGATAGTGTCGCCGATACGTCTGAGAAGTTGAGAGGACGGGTATCGAACGAGCCAAGAGGGTATGTTTTGTAAATGAAGCTCATATAGTTTCGTGTGACCTGCTCAGGCGTAGTGGTGAGATAATGGAAGTGTAAGTCATCCACAGATGACGACCAGTTGGCATAGATCTTGGGCATGTTCATCCACGGCGTGAAGGGTCGAGCAAAGGTGTTGAGAAGACCCTCCTTCGGTTCATAGATCTTTGTTACTCGCAAGATATCGTCGACATCCGACACAATGGTGATACCTTTGGGAGGGACAAGATAAGCGGTTGCGTTTCCGCTGTTGTTCTTGCCCTCAGCATAGAGGTTGAGAGTTTGAATCTTTGAAGTTTCGTTACCAGGGATCAAGTAGCCATTGTCTGGACCGGAAGTGTTCTTGAGTGTGACGAAGGCGTCAAAATCACCTTCCAGTGTAGTGTTGTACGGCATGGTAATGTTTTGTGTGCCTCCTTTCTGTACATACTGTCAGTAACTCGGTACTAATATTACGTACGGAATCCTTGTACTGGAGCACTCACTGCATCAATAGCGCCGCCACTCTCGTCCGGAGATACATCGACGTTGTTCACAAAGTTCATTTTAACCTGCACGTCGTTCTGCTGCACGACAAAGATAGACTTTGTAACATTTCGAGCCTGAGCTTGCTGTGACTTGGAAAGGTCCTCAACATCCGTGTCGACGAGGAAAACATTGGCAAGGTCGTCCACTTTGTCTTGGTCCAGATCCGGGATCTTGTAGACATTGCCGTGCACTCGAACGTTCCATCCCTTGTCGGTCCAATTGCCATAAGGACTATCGTGTGATTAGCCACTACGCCTGGATTGGCTAGGTATTCTTTCAGGTACTCACGGGATGTTCAGCACCTGGGTTGGCTGCGCTTCCAAATCATCGTCGTCGATGCCCGCCGACTTCTTAACCTCGTTGCCGGTAGGGAAACCAGTTGGAAAGTCGAGGATGCCAGAATTTACCCACCCTTTGATCTTGGTCTCGACACCGCTGACAAGACCCCCGACATAAGTCTCTACGTCGTCAATAATGTCGCGCCTTTGGATATCCGCAATTTCGGTAGGTTGAGCAACTGGAGCGGCAACTCTACGGTAGACCGTGGGCGCAGCACCAGGAGCGGCGGCAGGGATGGCCATAACGGCGGGCACCAAGGCCAAGAGTGCTGCTTTGCGCATGGTGATCTTGGCTTTGATCGACTAGGGCAGCGTAAAGTTGAAGAGGACCCAGGCAAGAGAGCGCGACCAAGAGCAATAATGTATGAAGGATAACCAAGCTGAACAATCTTGTTTTGTTTAGAATTCACCTAGTAGTAGGTACTAAGGTAGGTAGGTAACTTAAGAAATCCGAGAATGAAGGAAGGTTCCTGCATTATGTGACATCACCAGCAACCGAGAGCTACAGCCAAAGTAGGTCCCATTGGCCCAAGCAACACAGCCGGGATGGAAGCAAGCTTTAGTGACAACACATACATTCAGCCTCAATCGCAGATCGTTCGTTAAGTTACAGTACAGTACAGTATGTTGAGTTTAGACGGTGAAACGCAGACGTTGGAAATCTTGGCAGTCATGACATCACTACAATCAATTCTCCGATCTGTCGGATCCGACCACCCAATCTAGACGCCGCCATCATTTACAGTAGGTACAGTACAATACCTACAGTACATCACTTCCTGGCCCCACAGGGGCCGTTATCCTTTTGGGGCATGGTTGAATCGTGGATCTTCACATTAGATCTGGCTTTACTGTACCTTGGCGATTCTTGTATCGGTTGGCTCAACAGCAGTCTGGATTCTCTTTGCCTGTTTGATTGTTAGCACACGTTCCACAAGACGAAGGAATTGGGTAGACTTATCCCCTCACTGCGGGGGGCTGACCTCCACACCATTTTCAGGAGAGAGGACAGCCAGGACTACCTCGCCAACTAAGCCTGTCCTAGATCCAATCCTACAACCCAGCCTCACCAGTGCGACCTAGAAGCACGATCCTCAACTCGATGGAAGGGCCGTCCACAGTATCAGACAAGCACAAAGCTTTGACTCCAACTCGAGATGGGTCCCAATACTGCTTCCAACGTCGACCAGAAGCATCGGTGCGCCACGGTGGCCATTTGCAAAGGCGAAGACTGTCTCGTGAGCTAGCAATCCCATACTGATCTGATACCTTCGCCAACACGATTTCTCCGGAAGGCCGTCATGACAGAACGCAGTCTAAAACACACCGACACTGCCAAGAGAACTCCTTCTTTGTGAGTCACGCTGCCAACTTGGACAAGTTTTTGATTCCTCTCCAAAATTCTCGCCAGCAAGAGGCATGGAGGGCATTAACGGGTGGACAAAATACATCCATAAAAACCACCCTTTCGTCTCAAGCTCAACCTTGCGGCTGATATGAGGGACCTGTTGGGACCAATCGATCCTCGCAGGCGTGCTGGCGCCCATCATGACCAAGAGATTGCGACCCTTGGCTAGAGGTTAATGCGCTTGGTCAGACCAGACGCGAGGCGTCACACACCGGGAGCAAATGCTGTGGTGTGGTCCAGTGAGCGAGGAGGACCAAGGGACTGGGTGGATGAGAAGTGGTGCGGCAATGCACGATGGTATTAACAGCTTCGGAGGGCCGGGGACTACCAGACTGCCGAGGTGTATCGGTCAAAGAATTTCTGTATGTTTCCACGGATTGTCCGCTGCACCAGTTGGAATTACCCTAGCTGAAGGTTCCGACAGACGCGAACTCGGGACTCGTATGAAATTCTGAGACTGATTGTTTGTGGCCCATCTGAAGCTCCACTCCTCAGCTGCGCGCACCGAGTGAGCCAGCAATGTGACCAAGCGATCAGGCCAATCTCATCTCCAAGAACCCGAGGCTGGCCGCATTGTCTGGACGGTCTACTATTGACCGATGTGCTGGTTCCAGTGGAAAGGGCTGACGAGCGTCCTCGGACCAGAGGCTCTTACCAAACGACTCATGGCACCAGTCCTCTCGCGCACCAGTAGGTGACTGGACTGTCCTCATCGCCTGTCCGTCGACACCAGCACCTTCAGTTGATCGTCCAACTTTTCAGCGGGCATGTCACAACTGTCAGCGCTTAGCCGGCATAAAAGACGACTTGGACGACAAGAGCGCAAGACTTGATGACCAGATATCTTCTTAGGGTTAAGTTCCGAGCCTCGTTTACCTGTCCGCCTGGTACGTCCTATACAGAACGCGTTACCCACCATGATCCAGCTGCGGCAATCACGAGGTCCTGTTGCAGGCTCGAGAGCGACATATGGGAGGGTAACCAAAAAAGACAAGCAGCCTGCAATAGACATCTCTTGCGAGAAACGAGGGCCGGAGAACTGTGGGGAAGGCGTCGCGTGTGTTGGTGTATTTGCTAAACGCAGTGAAGGAGTTCGTCTTGACCGCGGCCAGGGTTTGCAACAAGCTGATCCATCTAACATTAACACCTTCTGACGTAGTCGCATCTCCAGTATTGATCCTAGAAACTGATCAGTAACACGAAATGGTTGTTGACTGAAGAAAGCTCCAGGGCAGAAGAGGGACGCGATGAGATACCATCAAGTGGAGCCTCGACGCGCGTGCACGTGATTCGCCCAACCACCTACCTACCTACTGTACCTGTGCCGTGCGTGCCCGCCTGTACCTAGCACTAGGTACCCAATATCTAGTGCTGGGATAGTGGGGACAGTGAGCACCAGTGGTCAACACCCACCCATAGGTATGATGACAAACACCCATCCGACCCTATACCGAGTTTGATCCTCTCAAGAAACCATGCATTATGGCGAGCTCATCGTCGTCAACTCCTCCGTCGGGCGCACAACCCAAAATCATAGAAGAAATAGTCGAGGCTGGTAAAAAAGCCTTTGATCCAGCTCTTAATGAACAAGAACGCGACATCGAAAAATATGAGAAACTCATTCAAAGGTACACAGTCAAATCTCTAGGTTTTGCAACAACACTGACAACATGAAGTACACCGGTTTGGAAGCTTTTACCTGCTCTCAATGCACTCATAAAACCGTCTATTCTTCCACCATGGCTGCGAGACCCAGTGCTTCAAACACTTACCCTACTTCCCTTGCGTCCAACTGGGGTACGAGGAACCATGGAGTTCGTCTTCTCAGTCCATCCTAGCAATATAGGTAGGACTCCAGATGCCGGCTCTGGTCCTCAGAAGCAAGGAGCCAGTATCACTCATGAGGGCATTGCCGTTGCAACAAAACTCCTCTCTTCGGTCCCTGCTAGCATGACACCACAGGCGTGGTTCGACGGCATCTCGGAACAACTGTTCGAGCTAATTGATGGGACTGCTGGTCCCGAACTGGCCAAAACTGCATCGCAGGTTGTTGGCTTCGGCGTCCTTGGGAGCAAGCAGTACGGCGCTCCTGGATCACCCGGTTGGAATGCCTTTGTTCAACCGCTAGTGCAAGACTTGAACCCATCTTTGCGGCACATGTCAAACTCCAAGCCTGCAGCCACAAAGCAAGAGGACGAAGAAATCGTTGATCTCAGCCGAGATCGCGTTATAGTCGTCCCATACTCACTCAAAACCTCGTTACAGCGCCTCAAAACTCTGGTGATATCGAACTCTTCACCTGGCTTGTGCAGACGCCTCCTTAGACTTGTGTTGGTTCAAGTCTGGGTACTTGCCTCATGGTCGAACCCACTGCCAAATACCGAAGAGGAATTTGTACAACCTGCCCGTACTCTACTGCAAGCCTACCTAAGACTTTTTGGAAACGCTGAAAGCGTTCGGCCTTTTGTACGGAACCTTCTTTGCAAGGGTGCCGTAGACGGGACAGAAAAGCCTTGGGAGTATCGACTTAAGGGTAAAGGAGAAATCGAAATAATAGAACCTCGTGGATTTGGGCCCAAAATAGGCATTGAGCTAAATTGGAACGAACTTGAGGATAAGGCAGCCAAGCTGGTTGAATGCATGACGACAGCTTGTTCTGTCACCGAAGTGTCTTCCATCTTCCTGGACTTACTCAAGCGTTGGATTGAATCATCAGACAAAGAGACTGAAGATGTGAAGATCGATGTCCGCCC
Organism: Fusarium coffeatum; assembly: GCF_003316985.1. Lineage (NCBI taxonomy): Eukaryota > Fungi > Ascomycota > Sordariomycetes > Hypocreales > Nectriaceae > Fusarium > Fusarium coffeatum. The sequence goes on from NW_022158031.1 coordinate 57,713, forward strand.
TAATACGGGGAAATCGGACTCACCTCTTCAAAGCCTCTTGGAAGTTACTGTACTGCAAAAACTTATGGACAAGGCACCCGAGAAGCTCGTGAACCAGTTCGACCAGTTACTGGAACTCGTCTGTCAGGTTCTCACAGCAGATACCCAGTCAAGATTGGCAGATGATCTGCTTGCAGTGGTGCTGAGTTTGCTCAATCTCGTCATTACAGCACCTACATTCCAGAAGTCACACATCAAACCAGAGGAGCTCAAGGTTGTTGAATGTGCCCTGGAAAGACTGAGTAACGAAGACAGACCCCAAGTAACACCCACAGCAAGAAATTTAGCTCTACTTCTAAAATATCGGGACGAAATGGAACAAGACGACGAACCGGCTTCGGCTCCCAGTGCTAGACAGATTGAGGATCAAAGAACATACAAACTGGCGATGGAGTATGTTACCGGTGGCGATGACAACCCAGCCCCTATCGTGACGGAAGGTCTGAATCTACTCTCTGGCCTCATACTGAGAGACAGTCCAATATTGGACATCCCCGCTGTTGCTGTTCTACTGTCCACTCTCCTTGAAAATAACGACGATTACATTAATCTACGAGTCGTCAAAGTGTACACACAGCTGGCAAACAAACACCCTAAGTCGGCCGTGCAGGAGCTTCTGGATCACTACCTGGATGCACAAGAAAAATCTACGACGGATGTGCGACTGCGCTTTGGAGAGGCCTTGTTGCAAGTGATCCAAAGACTAGGGGAGACTTTTGCTGGTGACGTTGCGCAGCAGGTCAGTGAGACCTTGCTATCAATTGCTGGACGGCGTGGATACCGACCCAAGACTATGGCGAAACAGGCTCGTGATGAAAAACGGCAGAAGATGAAAAAGAAAAAGGAGGAGGAGGAAGAAGTCGATGGTATGAGCATGGACGACGAGGAGGTAACAGAAGAAGAAAAGGCTAGGAATGACATCTTGGCCCAAATCCTTCAGGGATGGGAGAGTAAGCGCGGTGCAGAAGATGTCCGAGTTCGTACTTCTGCGCTATCAATCTTCGGCGCCGCGCTCGAAACCAATATTGGTGGTATTGGTCCAACACTTGTGTCCGGAAGTGTTGATCTTTGTATCAACATCCTAGCCATGGAACGAGAGATGGAGACGGCGATTCTACGAAGAGCTGCTATCTTAAACGTGCTGAGTTTTGTAAGGGCACTTGACGCAGCCAAGGAGTCTGGTCGCAAACTCGGCTTTGGTCTTACCGACGATAGTCGAGAGGATATCGTCAGGACACTGCGGTATGTGGCTCAGGCGGATAACGATGGATTAGTGCAACAACACGCGAATGATGTGATTGAGAGCCTTGAGAACTGGCAGATGGCAAGCATGTTGCCTGCGCAAGACCAGACGAACCCACCAGGTCTCACAAAGCTTGCGGGCCTCCACGTAAATCCAAGCGGAACTCTGGTCGATGAGTCTGGCAGGTCTCGGCCAAGGATCGAAGAAGTGGAATAAGAGAGGGGATGCGGATGCCCACGCTACCCGAGTACGGCAAATGATTGGCAATCTCGGTGCCTGCCTGATGAGAAGTCACTACAAGGCGCAGCATCTGCATATGGGATTTTGAGCCTTCCAGGATGTATGCCATGGGTATGATGAGAAACTACCTATAGCTGTTGAACGAATGATGAGTGCTCAGGTACTGAGGTTGGATTTTGAATAACTCGAGAGCCTCCAAGCATTAATGTAACAGTGTTAACGAGATGAGGTGAGATTTGCAGAACAAACCTGACCATGCATGCATGATTGATACATAATTATCGGGAACTCTCAGCCTCTGGTTGGCAGCGCATCCGCCAAGGTCAAATCTACCTAGAGCGATTGATTACCGAGATGAGATAATTAATTACAACAATCGATTAAGCAAAGCCATCAAAGGATTTCGTAGAGACAGAAGCAAGCATGTCATCTCATATAAAAGAACTTTAAACCCTTGTTTGGTGCGTTTTTGATAGACTATTTTAGAATGAGAGAACAATACGGATACCAATCATAATTAAAAGCTCGGGGAAGAATTAATAACCTTGATGTGCCGTAGATTGGGGTTGTTGAGTGGTGGAGTCGAGAAGTAACAGAAATTTACTGTACCTCCGTACGAGGGGGGGAATATTAAGAGTTGGAACTTGTTATTCTGCGACATGGAAGACGGGACAGCACAGGACAGGATAAGACTAAGACAAGGGAGCATGGTGTTTTGCTGAAACGGCACGACAGGGTGACTGACATGGATGTACGAACTTTGTATTGCTCGGTAATGTATCCGTACAACACGGATAACTTGGTATTGTAGTCTAGGTCCGTAGTCTAACGGACTGACCGCGAGCGGCTGAGAGATGAAACACGAGGTAGTATTGTCAGAGAACTGACCACGGCTCGTAGAATATTCCATATTCTATATGTACATTACCGTCAACAGAAGTGATTGAATGCTTGATATTGTTGATAAGAGGGACACATACTTACTGTACAATGGGATGAATGTCAGTTATGGATCTAACAAGGCAATGGGAATGAAATTGTGTACTGTACGGATGTGTATTGTATCAACTGTCAGAGTTTGTTTACTGTACATAATCATCCCGGTTTCTTCTATCCAGTTACCTAGTTGGGAATGGGAAACCAACGGTTTTCGGTGATTAATCTGGGTGGTCCATTCTCGACCTTGTTCCTGACGATCAACTATGATCCACCATGCATCATATCCCGTCTTTTACGACTTGACCAATACTGTACTGTATGTACCTACCTACCTATGTACTGCCTCTGGTGGATGCTCTAGCGTACCTATGTATCTAGTCTACTGTACTCACTTCTGCCAAGGAGGCTGAGCAAAAAGTCTCAGATGACATCCATCCATCTTGGCTCATGTACTGTATCCGTATGTACACAGCGAGCAATGACTGGATCAGTGGAGAGGGGGATGATCTGAGTCATTCTAGATCCGAGAAACGACTTGGCAGGGAAGAAAAGATGGCACGATGCATAAGTGGATGGCTCTCATGGTCTGTCAAATCGCGGTCAAGCATGCAAGGGAATGGATTTTGTTTTTTCTTTCTTGTTTCTTTCCTGTAGGGCAATGGATGTTTTTATGGAACCTAAGGTCACCGCAGGGAGCCTGTCATTGGCACTTAATTATTGTTTGATGTAAGAGAATGTCTGACTTGAGCGATTTCCAAGTTCTTCTCAATCTCTGCAGAGTCTGGCCTGGGTAGAGACAGATAGGTAGCCTAGGTATGTTTAGACGCCGCCTTGATTAGCACACTGTATTACAAAGTGATGAATGATAACACAAGATTCGGGAATCTCTACTATCTTGTTATAGGCCGAGTCTGAGTTGCACTAACATGCTGTACGAAGTTATGAACCACAAAGCCTGTCGATCCCATCGGAGATTTCGAGTTTAGAGTGACGGACTTGGAATCAACACAGTATGTACAGTGCAGTAGTATCAAGTACCCTAGGTGCACGACATACAAGGCTGAAATTACCTCGTTGACCTGACTAGCCTAGCACGACAGGAGCTGGAGGATGCTCACCGCATACGATAGGGGTAAATGTGCACTGCACCTCAAGATGAGTGCAGAATAGGAGCAGTAAGTAAGCAGCCTCACCGGACCCAAGCGCTAGGACTGTCTCTATGAGTGGTAGAGTGATACAAGCAGCGAAGCATTGCGACAGAACAAATGAACAAACAAACACGGCAGGCGCTCATTAAAACATTTCATCACACAGACTTGAGGTTGTAGTCATTTTATTCGCAGCAGTAAGTTCAGGTGGCGGGCGCCAGAAACCAAAAGTCTCGGGAGAGTTGAGGGCTGAGTGCCACATTTTGATTGGCCCGTGTGGCGTCTCAGGTTCGGCACGGTACCTGCATAGAAAAGTGACGTGGTGGGCGCTACGTACCTACAGTACCAAGGTGCTAATTGAGACTAAAGTACTAGGCACCTACCTACTTAGGTATTAAGGTAGATGGCACCTCGGCTTTTTGATTGAAACATAACTTTTATGTTTACGTATCATGTAGGTAGTGATTACTTAGTAGGTACTACGATGTATCAATTTATCTTTTCTTGGTGGAACTTCTCAATACCAGAGAAAATCCATGTTGCTTTTCCGATAGCATGAACAATCATCAAAAGGCAATCATTGCCCTGCCCTGCCTCGGCCTGAGTTGCAATGGTATCGCTAAATTGCAGGGTGCTCGCTCACCAAAAATGAGCTTGTCTAGCCCGGAACCCCTGGTGAAGAAGCCTACCGCGCCCCTGAACCATGCCATTTGAGGTAAGCGCCACGACGCCCCACCGACTTCTGAACCTCGTTCTTCTCCAACGGTTGGTCTTTCGCATCTCCAATCAAATTACATCCATGTTCATCTCGACAACATCAACGCCGCAGCAACCGACGAGGCCGCCCAAGCAAGATTGAGGGATGAGATCGTCTTCTCGCTAACATGTCTAGGCTCACACTCTAGTCTACAGTACCTTGCTGCTTCAGTTGCATCGCATCGTCTTTGCACAGACACTGGCCCATCGTTCTACCTACCTAGTCAGTTGTCGTGCAAAACGGTGCTTCAGCTAATACATGTAGCACACGCGCTCAGTGGCCGCTCAAGCCGCTTCTCATACCACATCTCCTCCATCTGCGGATATGGATGTCCCGAGCATGGTTCACGAGCGTGCTCAGCGGATACCGCCCTCTTTCAACTGAGCAAGGACCAAGCTCTAGATGCCAGATCCTGGCCAGTCCCCAATATCCAAGGGGCTCCCCAGTGGACCACAACATCACCCATGCTCGACGCATCTTGGCAGTCCGTCGTTTTGTGGTTGCATTCGCTTCCCCTGCAAAGAGGCAAAGAGCTAAAAAGAGGCGCCGCCAGCCCAATTCGTGGCACCCCCGACTCCAGATTTTCTTAATATCTACCGCATCCTTCCTCGACTTTGGATTTGCCTCTCAGTCTTGTCTGTATCAACTACACACTCGTTCAGTCTCTATTGTGACTATTACATTCATTTTCGGCTCTGCCATTACGATCATTCCAGCTCTACAGCAACTTGCGTTTTCTCACGTTCCAACTTTTATACTTTCTTTTAGTGATGCAAAACTGTGTCTTGCTCGCTGCCTGACTGTGGAATCGATTTCTGCAGCCATTACATCGTATTTACGTTGTCATAGACAAAACTGAAGCTACCACAAAACCCTACATAACCAAACCTTCAAAATGAAGTCCGTCGTCGCCAGCATCGGCATGCTCGCCGCCGTGGCCAACGCCTACCAGTTCCCCCAGCACGCCCACTACCGCCGAGACTACAACGGAACCGACTCTCAGACCACTCTGACCGTCAAGACCACCGTCGTCGAGACTATCACTAGCTGTGCTCCCACCGTCACCAACTGCCCTGCTCGTGACCAGACTGCTATTGCTCAGCTCCCCGAGTCCGACAAGACCACCCTCACTGCCACTCACACCGTCATCCTCACTGAGGTTGTCTGCCCTGTTGCCGAGGCCAGCTCCATCTACACCTCAGTTCTCCACGATGCGGAGACTGGTGGCGTTACTGGCAAGACCATCACTGCTGATGTCCCCATGAACACCGGCGGTGCCTACCCTCCCCCCACCGAGGGTGAGAAGACCGTTGTCTCTGACTACACCACCGATCAGGTTGTTACCCTTACCCAGGGCGAAGAGACCATCACCACCACTATTCACAAGACCATCCAGAAGACCCTGACTGTCCCTGCTGGTCCCGAGGTCACCAACGATGGTTCTAAGGGCAATGGCACCCCTGAGGAGGACACCACCACCACCACCACTAAGACCACCACTGGCACTATCACCAAGACCATCCAGCGTGTTGGTGAGACCGGCCCCGCCACCGGCGGCGACAACGGCTACAGCACTGGCAAGGGTGAGGGCGAGGACGATGGCTCCAAGGGTACCGGCAACGGCCCCAACAAGGGCGGCAACGGCGACAACGGCGAGTGTGTCCCCGAGACCGTCACCGTCACCGCTCCCGCCTCCACCGTCTACGTTACTGTTGTCCCCGAGGCTGCCAAGACCAACGGTGCTGATGATGCCACTGTCACTGGCAAGACCGTCAAGGGCGACGACTCTGAGGAGGATGATGAGGAGGATGACGACTCCGAGGAGGAGATCTGCGACACCACCACCACCATGGAGGCTACCGTCACTGTTGTCCCTTACCCCGTCAACAACACTGCTACCGGTGGCTACGCTAAGCCCACTGGCTTCTCCCGCCGTCTCCGATAAATGTCCAGAGACAACTCCCATGTATATGAAGTCTAGTCTGTACATTAATCACCACTTGGTTACTTCTTGGTTAGGCATCTAGTGGAGGAAGAACGCCTTGGATAGGCTTACACTACTCTGGATGTATGACAATTTATTTTTTGGCTTGCTTTCCGTTTTCAAAACCACTCAATGAGAATCATGATCTTTGTCTTATCTTGCACTTTAATTCAGCAGTCTCTTGCGCGGCATAGTCTTTCTTGGCTCATGACCTGAATAGAGCCGCGCGTTACTTTGCACGAAGCCTTTTTTGTAGATAGATAGACTTCGCTTGTGTTATGTGCAGTCATGTTTCTGTAGATCGCACTGTCTCTTTGAGTTGATCGTTGACATAAATCTTTCTTTCACTGTAGATATTTTGAAATAGGAGATGTGTTTGATGTACACAGTGAGGGCTTACATATCATCGTGACACTGACAAATGAATATGTTTTGTCTGAGGAGAATTGAAATGGGGCCCTGTTGAAATCCTCTCCTAATGTTTCCAATATTCGCATCTATAATATTCGGCGAAACCATGCTCTCCATAATGGAGAGCTATCTAAGCCAGTGTCCCTCAACGCCTTGCTAGTCATTGCAATGCTGATATCCTATTTCATTATATCATATCATACACAGGCCGCTTATTCATCCAAGCAGGACGTGCTCATAAGCATCGGCATCCAGATACCGCTGCAGCACGTCTTGTAACGCTGCCTTTGTACGGTCAAGTTGTGGCGTCACACCCTCGGCCTGCTGAAGGTTTCCACGGATGCTGTCAACGTGGCCAGCAAGTTGGAGGGCTACAGATTCGAGAGGCGTATCCACGAGGTCCTATTGAGTGTTAGTCCTCGGTTCCAGGCCCAAGATATATAGGTAATAGACGTTATTACCTTGAGGCTTCCCTCGTCTTTGTCTGTCACAAACTCTGTATCCTGGTGTTTGATCGTAGCCCATGATGTCCGCGCCAGGATATGTGCTTTTCGAAATAGGTCCTTGCGCTCTCTTGTCTGCGCCCTTGCATTCGCCTCCAACCGCCTCAGTTCCTCGTAGTCTTTCTCAAGCTCTTTCTCAATCCTATCCTTTTCAGCCTTTAATAGTCCCACAGCATGCTTCGCTGGTTGCAACTGTCTGTCCAATGTCTGTTTCCCATCTAGCACGGCTTCAAAATCGAGTTCCATCGCGCGACCTCCGTCTGCGTCTGCGCGGCGCCTCGTACTTGTTGTAGAGGATGCAGGGGGAAAGGGTAGGCCACGGGCAAGCTTGCGCTCTATACGTCGCGAGACGAGGTTCAATGCTGCGGTTGCGTGGGTGCGTCGGTTACGGGTCGTGGCTGTCCGTTGAAGAATGGGTCTTTGGGCGAGTGTAAGGATCGATGTTGCAGTGGGGAGGGACAAACCGGATAGGGGAGACCATTTTGCAGCAATATGAGAGGAGCGGATGGTGCGTTTGAAAGGGGCAATATGAAGATATGGCTTCTGAGGAGAGGGAAGGGATTCATCTGAATCGGTTTGTGCGTTGTCTTTGCTGCCGCGCCTTTTCTTGTTGGTACCTTGCTGCTGTTGTTGTCCAAGATCATTCGTACTCTCAGCGGATGACTTGCCGCCCTTTCGTCGCCCAACCTTCTTGGTATCTTTGCCAGGTTGTTGTTGCTCTGCATCTTCCTGCGATGCGCCAACGTTGGGATTTTGCACCCGGCGAGTGTTTCCATGGGCATTCCTCTCTACATTCCCATAAGAGTTTCGCGGGCTTCGTCTGTTCTCGTGTTCCTCCCCAGTCTCTTGTTCCTCCGGTTCGGGTTCCAGCACTTTACGTTGACGTTTCTTTCGAGGGGGTGGTTCTGCGTCTTCTGGCTCTACATAAGGTCTTTCGGGATGCTGAGTCGCTTTGCGACCCCTTTTGCGTGGTTGAGACTCCTCGTCTTGTTCATCTGGCTGCTCTGCTTGCTTTTCATTCGTCTTTCTCTTCCGTTGTGGTTTCGCGGGATCATCTACTGCTTCATTCTGGTCTTTTTCGAGAGGACGACCTCGTCTCTTCCTTGCTTGCGCTGCCGATTTGGCCATTTCTTCTTCGGTTTGCCTCTCGTTCTCATCATTTCCAAGAGAAGGGCGACCCCGTTTTCTCCTAGGCTGTACCTCGTTCTCTGCCACCTGGCGCTCAGGTTCTTGGCCGTCCGGGTAGTTTTTTGCATGGCCGCGCTTTCTCTTCGGTTGCGCCTCTTTATCTACAGCCTCCTGCTCAGGCTCATTGTCGTCTTTATTTTTCTCGAGCGATGGGCGGCCGCGCTTTCGCTTCCCTTGTACCGAATTCTCTGTTGCTTCCTGCTCTATTTCCTGCTCATCTTGATTTTTCTCAAGCGAGGGTCGACCGCGTCCTTTTTTGGGCTGTGCTGCATCTTGTGCTGTCTTTTCCGCATTCTTATCTTCAGTTGTTGGCCGACCGCGCTTCTTTCGAGGTTTGTCTTCGTGGGCTACTGTTTCTTCTGTCGCATCTTGTTGTATTTGTTTCTTGGGGCGCCCTCTCTGTTTCGAAGGTGCAGACTCTTCGTTATCGGCTTCGTGCTCATCTGGACGATCTTGCGACGCGCTGGCGTCAGCAGATTTGGACGCGTTTGCGGGACGACCACGCTTCCGTGTTTGCGGTTTTGGATCTGGAGACTAGACGGAGGATTATTGTTAATAATGGCGGCTATGGATTTAAGTATACAGGCAATGTTGTCGTTACTGACCATTGTGGACTGTAGATGAATAAGAAGATTGTTTGTTTTGTTGATTTAATCGCCCACCAATTGATTTGAGTTTCAGCGGCTCGGGGCGCTGGGATGGGGAAGCGGGGCAGTCGGGTCCCGTCCGTCTTTGGCTCCGCTCAAGCGCCGGGAAACGGTTTCTCATGGACTGGACTACCTAGGTAGGCTGAGATGTCATTCTACGCCTCATTCATCATACTCCAAATTTATCAGTCTAACATTTAGTTTAATTATAGCAGTTTACTCAATGTTTAAAATAACTACTCATATTGCGGATGACGTAGAAATGCCTTTGACTTGTTCTTCATTTGGGCCTGGAGAGCACATTAGTCTGGATAGCTGGAGATTAATCTATTCCAATACCTAGGTAGGTAGGTAGGTAGCAGGTGGGTCGAAGAAAAGCGAGACTTAGCTAAGGGTATCATAAAAGCTACCTAGAATAAGCAAGTCTAAGTTATTTTGTCAATAGACTTCTGTGTCCTGGTTATTTTTCGGACCGCCTGGGTAGGTAGGTTTCCATCCATGACCAGATGAATAACCTAGCAACGTTGAACCCTCGGGTTGACTTCCTGATTCATCTGTCTCAGCTACAAAAAGTCAACACGATAAGCGAAGGTTTAGCTTTCCTGTACGATGGGCATCCAATATCAATGCTACATACCTACACACACTTCAAGACTCCCTCACTACCTTAGTACCTACCATTGTATCGCCAATGCTACATGATGATGCCATCAGACGTGTGCTCTACCTCAGGCACCTCTGACCAGACTCTCAGGACTCGGAGGATCCAATTCCTCGCGCAGACAGGATTCGCGAATGCGTGATGACGATGACACACCTTTGAGCAGCGTCTCGGTACCGAACAATGGATACTGGTGTTGGCCGTTGTCTTAGTATTACATGTATCGGTACCCTCAGGATCCTGGAAGTACTGCCCGCACCGCATGTGAGAAATACCTAGGTACGTATCGTATCGTATGTTTTGTTATCCTTTGATTTGCACTCTGCTTTTCAGCATTCGCGTGAATGCAAGTTGGACGCATGGCTGAGCATCTTCTCTTATTCGCGGTTTGTTTTTGCCAGCTCATCATGGTTTACATCCTGAGGCCAGACGAATAGAGCCTGATACCAGATCAATTGACCCGACTCTCGCCGTCTTTGTCATCCATGACGTTCTGTTAAGATTGTCATATTACAGTATCCGTATCTGCATCTTTTGCAGCCAACCTGGACATGGATGGATGCTGAGAGAATTAAAGCTAAGAGTCATACTAACGTGTCAAAAGCCTCAATGCAATCAATGACAGTGGTTCCTATCAACTAACATAAACGGTCAGTCCCCTGTCAGAATTTTCTTTACCTTGACCAGAGTTGGTTCGTGGTGGATTGGACCCGAGAGACCCTAACTTGGACCTCTCGAGCATTGCTGCCCAAGTCAAGTCATGTCATGTCATGTCGGTGATGCCCCCTTGTCATGTTGGTCCACGGCGGCGCTTAGAAGTACTGTAGTGGTTTTCTCTTTGTTCAGGCTCCGTCTCGTTTCGAATTGAGTCCTTTTTGCTCAATGTTTCTGGGTTCCAATTCTTGTGCTTACGCAAGGATTCAAACAAATCTGTTTCCACTCAGTCATGACTCTTCTTGTGTATTGTTTATCCAGCTTCCATTTCAAGGTTGTTCTGAGTTGGCAGAGACCCGACGCTAGTACAGATAGATATTGGGCTGGATTAGACTCGAATCGAATCTACTCGACTCGTTCTCTCTCTACTAACCTTTCACGGGCATGAATCTTCAATACAATGGATGGAAATGGGCAGAGCGGGCCGTTCCTTGTGTCTGGGCTTTTGCACCATACTAAGGTACTATACCTGCCATGCATCAGGTGTGACAGTTCTGGTGTATCAACCACCTTAGTACTAAGGCAGGAAGACTACTATACCTGTCGCACAACCAAAGTACTAACTACTATCTAGTACCTTAGTATGCGATGTCTGTATTTTAGAATATTGTCCTTGACTTGAACCATGAATGACGGACTAGTCGAGATCTCGGTTCATTCCAGAAGAATCGAATGCCTTGATTGTCATAATTATTAATGCCATGATGATTAGGTACCAAGGTACTAAGGTAGGTAAGATACTTCAACCTACGGATACACTTGCGGCCTGCGCTTTGGCCCCCAGCTGGATACAACAAGCCCACTCCAGTGAAAACAAAAGCGACCGCATGAACCGGAATCTAGAGTCTTTGCAAGAACGGAAATATTCAATTGCATTTTGTAAGCGTACTAAATTTGACTCTTAGGCTATCGCCCATTTTCCAAGTGTGGCGTTCTCCCTCGTGGTCTAAAACCGGAGCCTCAATATCCCAAAGGCCTGGAGATGGAAATCGAAATCGAGACTGTGGCTTTTAATCTGACAGATTGACGGTCAGATCAAAGCCAAGAAACATTCTTAAAGCACGAGATCTTATCTGGACCTCTCATGTTTCGTCAGCTGAGACATTGATAACCATCTCACTTGAAGACAGAGGGGCGGTTGGTCCATCCTCTATCAACCAACCTCCAACCTCCTCAATTTTCTGTACAGACCCGATCCGAACCCGGGCCCGGTCCCGGTCCCGTCAAAGACGCTGCGGCCCTTTGCGCACAAACGAAAAAGGGCCGCGCTTCTCCAGTGAAGATCGACAACTTCAATCCATCATTGCGCTAGACCTGACTGTCGAGCGGTTAAGACTTTCATGCAAGGGCTGTCCTTGTTGCTGGTCGTGCCGAAGTCGAACCAAGGACAGTAGGGTCCTGTTGTTATCGCCGTCCTCTGGTAGGTATGTATGTACTGGCATAGTCTAAGTGAATTAGTGCTCGCCTCATTGATTGAGTGGTTGATCTGCCGTTTATATCCTTACAAGTTTATTATTCGACCCGGCACATCGTCTGTCGTTGATCGGCCCTGGCCTCAGGGTGTCATAAGAATTGACCCCCGACAGCATAAGAGACGAAATAATTTGATCACCTTATGCCAGCTTAGGCTAGCATTTAGGCTACATTGTTTCTGTAGCCTAACTTGAAGGACATTTCTTCTGACACCCACCTGCCTGGCTCGACTTACAGCCTTAGGTAGTGCCTACTAAGGTACAAGTCAGGTTGCGTTGCCCGATCATCGCTGTACTGTATTGTTCCATACCAGATTGGTACCATTCTTGTGACATACATTGATTAAATCGTTTCTGTCTGTTGTGCATTCGCTCATCACAGTCAATCCAGTCAGTCACTCGAAGCAGTCTTTCAACGGCAGGACATATTATCGTCGTTTGACCCCTCCTGGTGGCTCCTGCCCAACCTAGGTACCTACTGTACTGTACCGTCCATCCATCTTACTTGCATCCATCACATCTGGTCTGGACTAGGCTGCTCTTTCCATACCATTTTTTTTTTAACCTTCCCCTCCTCTGTCGTTTCTATTCATCCTCCTCTTCTTCTCTTTTCTCTCTCTGTCATTTCCTTTTGTCATCCTCACTGGAAACGTTTTGTTTCAAGTGGACGTCAAAAAGAGAAACGAGATTGATAATCGACACTATAATAATCTTTGAACGCCGAGATTCTTCTAGGACAGTGCTTTGGCTGCCCACATCGTCTCTCCTGGGTTACCGCGGTTGGGGCCTGTGACAGTCGGAATCAACGATTCGATCCATATCCATCCATACCTGCGATAAGCGGACCAGGAAAGGTCCCCGGGATTTCTTTTTATCTGATATCTGGCCCTCTGCCAGGACATATTCTGTCACCCTTTACAACAAAAACTTATCATGACCCCAAACACAAGTCGCATATCATCCTCTCCGTGTTGGAGGTTTCTCCTCTGGGTCTTGACTCCCTGACTATCGCTATCGCTATTATCGTTTATCATCGACAGCAATTACATTGATTGAATCGCTTCGATCGTTTTACCACTACTGCTGCTATTGTTATCGTCCGCTACTAGTTGACCAACTCAAACATCGGTACCGGCTAGGTTAAGGCCCAAAGTTGAACCAAGCGAAGACCTGAACCTGACGAGACCCCCCCGCCAGCGAACAGATCAGACCTTGGCTTGTTCTGTCCCACGTCTTGTCTTCACCTCCGCTTCTTCTTTTTGGGTTCCCTGAGCCTTCTATTATTGTTTCCCACTTCCCCTGATCGAGCCAATTGATCTTCCTGAACGCAGGGTCAGTGCTGGCAATCGTCAGTTTGCGCTACCACTACCTACTTACACTACACTATATCGAGGGGCCCTAACAAGAAGGCATATCGCCAAATCCCCCACCGCATCAAAGCCAGACTGAGCCAGGGGCCCAATCGACTCCATCTACGTTCCCCTCTCACTCCCGTCTTTGACCACTTGGGTGCATTGCATCCTCTCATGCTCTGCTGGCAGCCCCGCGTAGTATTGGATCCCATCCCTACCTTTACCTGGCTACCTGACCCAGCGTCGCATAACATCCATTACCACGCCCACGTCGATTTTCAACGACGCCCACGTTCGAGTTCTAGCTCACACCCACGTTCTTGCCCACGCCCCAAGCCGGTACTATTCGCTGCATACCTGACCTAGGTTTGCATTGTCTTGCTTGCAGTAGTCGACGGCTGCATATTTTTTTTTTCTCTTACCGTTTTCTTGTCTCTCTTCTTCCTTACCCTCTCTCCTTTTCGTTTCAAATCCAGGCTTTGCATTGCTGCTTCGCCTGGTACCTCACTCACACCATTCTCGCTCGTCGCCTCATTCAGGTTCTGCCTCATTAACATCTTCCCTCGCCTTTTACTTCCGGAACGGCTCGCTCCAATCAGTGTCTTTTACCCCACATCGACGCCTATCCTACTCGACTTTGCGTTGATCGATAAGACACTTTCATATCGATCTTGACTTACATCTTGTTGGTGACCTTACCCAAGACCTGGATTCGAAATTATACGGTTCTTCTGTCTTCTAGTCAAAAAGAGGGCCTTTTGACTCAATTGAGTTTTGCCTTGTCTTATATCATATACGTTTCTTACTAGACCACAATTGCAAGGTCTCGTATGTACACCATATCAGCCATGCCGCCGAAAAAGAGCAACAACCTTCGGCGGCGCCCCGCGACGCCAAACCTCAACGTTACTCAACTTCAAGCTCAAGTACAGACCCAAGAGGAGCCTCTCACCGCCGACCCAAATTCACCACCCGAGACACCCACCACATCACCACCTTTCTCACGCAAGATCAGTCTAAAACCTCGGCGTCAACCTGACTTCCATGATTACTTCCAGCCGCTTGACTCCGATCCCAATATCAGACCGGTCGGCGATGGTCATCAGTTCAGTTATCGACCTTCGCTAGGACCTGAACAATTGAGCCCTCGTTCGTCTTCCTCGTCTGGAATGGTCGAGGATAGCAGTGACGAGGATAGCAGCAGTGAAGATGATGAAGAGTCGGCCAGTCCCAGTATACGCAGTATGGGAAATGCTACGGGCCCAGTAGTGTCCTCGCCAATTGACGACTCTGATGTTGAGCTTGAAGACACCGACAGTTCCAGTGATTCGGATCCTTCTGATTCTAATTCGGACTCAGAATCCGAAGAGTCTGGGGCTGCTGATGAAGTCGAGACCTCCCATGTTACAGTTGCAGCTACTGAAATCGTTGCTTGTAACTTCACCCTCGAGGATGTTGATCCTATGGACAGCGATTGCGAAGGACTGGATGTCTTACAACCCACAGAGATTGAATCCAATCGCAGTCGCTCAAGGTCAAGGCATAGAAAAGAGCACAAAACCATGGTCAAGGATTTCAGAAACCTCAATTGCAGCAACGAGACGTCAGACACTGAGCAAGCAGCTGACCCCGAAGGCGTGCCCGACGAAGAAGCGATATTCCTTAAACACCGAGAGCGACTCAAGAGAATCCGTCGAATGAGCATGGGCAGCAGCTTTGGCAAAAGAACACACAGCGAACTCAGCGATTCTGATGACGACGGCGAGGGACTCGATGCCAACGAGGTTGGCTCTAGCGCACGTCGCATGCGGAGAAAGATGCACCGCACCAGTCTATTGTTCCACGACCCGCCTCCTCCTCCTGCGCGGATCGAGGAACTTGAGGAACCTGACTCGAGTGAGGATGAGCTTGTGGCGCATGAGCATCTAGCCAGAGAACTACCCTATTGGGCTATAGAAATTATGGAGGTGGACTCAAGCTCCAGTTAGAGCTCGAATTACGCATCATATCAGCTACATATAACAATCTTCAAGCTACCCCGGCCACCATAGGCATAAACATTAATGACATTACGAGGACAGGAGGCGACTAGGGTCCCTCTGACGACGATAACGACTCACCTTTTAACAACACATGAGCATGACACCGCCTGCAAGGGTTCAGCTACGCGGGGCCGTTGATTGCTTCCGCCTCGCCCGAATCTCATGGTTCATTTATGCGCCAGGCATGTACCGAGACATGAGGAGATGATTGAACAGATAAAAATGACATTGGGCATTTCGCATAGAACTAGTATCAAAACTTGAGATACCGAGTCGAGAACGGGATTGCCGCATTGTATTTTACTGGGATACCTTTAGACTGTTACTATACGTCAATTTCTTACTTGCAAGGCATACAATGGATATTATCTGGACACAAGGAAAAAATAGCATACGCGGCGAAATATGGGTACAAATCTAGTAGGCGCCCAAGAGCGCTTCTTTGACATTTTATCATCATTATCGAGACAATACTACTATTTAGACTGGGCTAGATCAGAATTCTCCGGTTTGTCATCGTTCAAGTGCTTAACTATGTATGGGGCATAGCATTGCGCAATCGAAATGTCGGTGACCTCTATTACTAGGGGCGAGCAGCGATACTATTAGGTGCCTCTATAATTCTGACGGGTTCGGACGATGACATACATCATTTTCTTTTTATCGCTTGGCAGATCTTCAGGAACACAACGCCCTGGCAGGCTGTCCTAGTGTATTTGAGACTGCGTGTCTTGAATCGGCTTCATCCTCTGATGATCAATTGTCTTGGTTGACACGGACATTCCTTGCCGGTCTCTCGCCAGGGCTTATGTATAGAATAGTAGTAGCAGCAGTAGTGATCGTAGCTTTCGATCTGTGGATGATTATCCGAGCCATGATTGGCACCTGGAAAAACCAATAGTACATCGAAACAATTAATGGTTTCACACTGTTCTCATATGGCGGAATCAATGATCAAGTTCAGGTATGTTGCTTAATGCATACTACCTATGTCTTTGGACGCCAATAGTCGAAGTCGTGTAAGTCACTGTAAGTGGGGGGTATCTATCGATAAGAACTTCCCGTGTTCATTGTTTTGAAACTCCACTATCGTCAATAGAGCTACCGTTCCATTACTTCTTGTTGTCAGGCATCGCAACACAACTTCAAAGCGTTCTTCGTAGGTAAAGTTTTATACACACTGAGCACAGAAACCGGGTTACAAATACTCTACAGTCCTATCAAATATCTGTCGGCGCAATTCGACAGCCACGCACCATGTCGTTGATCTCTGCGCATCTCGAACAGATCGGCTATTCATGCCAGGGCATTAACGACCTTCCGTAAGTTCTCGAGCTTCTCTTGCTACCTACGACTAACTTTTCACGTCTAGTTTCCCCCCACCGAAAATCTTCACGAACGCCCTTCTTTCCAATCATGATATTACATCCCTCATCCGCGATACCGAACCCCACGAGCGCGCACTCTTTTCTGTGCCACCACCTCCTCCACCGTCAACGACCCTCAAGCCCACCGAACCTGAGAAAAAGAAGTCCTCTGGTAGACGACAGACTGTCTTTAATGTAGCTTCAGGCGAAGTGACCACGGGACCCCCACCACGAACGGGTACACATCCTCGTCGACAAACTGCTGTGGCAGCTGTTTTGGGCGGTCAGATGCACGAGGAACTACGGCGCGGGGAGTCAGACCGCAAGGGCGACGTAGACGTCAATGTCCTCCTTCGTGGAGCGGAGAAGCTTTGCGGTGTATATGAACTACCTGGTGCGAGAGAGCGTATTGCTACGTTGCGAAGTAAACATGCGCACGGCAAGAATACAGCGGCATACTATGAAGCACGAGTTCAAGAACAGGCTGAGCAGTTAGCCAGTCTCGATCATCGAGATTACTTCGATGAGGAAGAAGAGGAAGAAGACGAAGGTGATGTGTGGACAGAGGATGATCTAAGACGAGAGGAGGAGGAAGCGAAGGAGATGGAGGTTAAGAAGAGGGAACTGCAGGTGAGGTTGAGACAGATGGAGAAGGATCTGGGGGGACTGATGAGGATGTGAGGCGATAATTGTGAAATGATACCCTTATGAGATACGAAGATGGTCAGCTCCACACATTGTTCATCTGTTCCAGTGATGTATGAGTTACTACTATAGGTCTACCGACTCCTGACCAAGAGCTTCTTCTCGAGCCATAGCCAGCTTTTCCAGAATATTCCCGACATCCTCTGCCCCATTCACCGCGAACTTTTCATTTATAACGTACCGTGGCACTCCTTTGACTCCCAATCCCTGCATTTTGGCAACTTCAGCATCAACCTCTTCACCTCCATCATCACCCTCCAGCCATTCCCTCGCCTCATCTCTGTCAACCCCGGCCCGCTCTGCCGCGTTGACAAGATCGTTCTTACTCGTTATATCCCCTCCTTCCAGGAAATACATCCTCATAATCTCCATCGCAACCCCCATCTCTAGGCCAACTTTTCGTCCTAACTTCTCAAGCCGATGCGCATCTCTTGTATTCCCAATCGTTGAATTAAAGTTGAACTCCAGCCCTTCCCTCTTTGCAATGCTATTGAGACGAGTCTTGACAGCGGGAACCTCATCGATGCCCCATTTGGATGCCATCTTGGACACGAGAGGCTGTGTGGGTGTATTGGTGTCGAGTTGGTAGGCGTGCCATTTGGTAATGATTACATCTTTAGAGCAGACGGTTTTGAGATAAAGACTTATGGCCTGGGAGAGATGCAGGGCGCCGATGAAACACCAAGGGCAAACAGGGTCGGAGATGACGACTATAGAAATCGTCGGCATGATGGATGGTGTTGCTGATATGAAAGGGGAATGCGGTTCCTTTGCAATGATGGCGTATGAAGGGATATAAAGACAAGCAACTCTAGATGCAATGAAATCGGTGCATGTCAAGTCAGATATCAAAATAATTACAGAGCGTTTGGACATCTTAAATACTGGATGGCTTCAATAAGAGGGCGGAATTCCGCCTGCCAAGCAACAAACTCCGGGACCACTGCGTAATTATAGGCACCCTTTCCTACTGAAAGTTAGTAATACAAGAGCCACTGTAATTTCTAATTCGTTCTCAAAATCCGTATTATTGGAGATTGTTCTCGGGTATCATATCTATCTTTTCCAAAGTCCGCCTCTTTATCATGCTCTATGAGCCTTGACCATGCTCTCTTGTATATGGCTCACGTCTATGTGTTTGTCTCATCCGCCGTGAACGGCTTCCAGGGCGATAATAGTCGCCTTGTGATCTAGATAGATTCCAGCTTCGGCTGTATCTGGATTTGGCCTCATGCTGGTCTCCTCCTGAACCCAGGCTTGGGCTACCTGCAATCTCAGAGTCGACTCCGAAACTACCCGAAACAGATGGATCGTATTGAACAGCTCTGTCCCAATCTGCAAGTTTGGTATATGGACTTCTGAGCCAAGCTCTCAGTTCATGTAAGAATAGGCGTGTATTGTCCCTGCCCAAGAAATCCGAAATCATTTCCTCAGCTTGGCCAGCACTGCCCATGATGTCCACAGATTTCAAGACAGCGATAATATATTCGAGAAGAAACTCGGCATTATTGGCTCTTCTTCGTTCAACTCGATTTCTAGCTGTATTTGCGGCAGGTCTTGGCTCATTTTCATCGGCATCAGGATTCAGGAAGGAAAAAACTTGGAGCTCTCTCCGAATCCACATGCGGGCGCGGGATACGAGGTCATCATCCGCACAGAAAGCTGCTGGAGTCAATTCACGATATCTGGACAGTCTATTCGTCCCTACGTGTTTTGAATATCGGTTATGACGATAAATATCCCTCCGCCGGGCGATCTCGTCTGATGAGTTCAAGGTGGGTGTTCCGTATCGAGATGGGCGTGCATAAGGGCGGCGCCGCGGAGGAAGTTGACGACGAAGAAAATACGGCGCATATGATATGGTATCGGGCTGTTTCGTTTGAGTCTCGGGCGCATGCTTGGGAACAGTGTACGTCTTTGCGACAGGTTCATCTAGGGCGTGGCGAACTTGTAGGATAACAGCTTTGCATAGGGGGCATCTCGGTGATTGTTCTAACCAGCTGAGAAGGCAAAGGTAGTCGAAATTCCGGTGCTGGCAGGGTATAGCTTCGCAGGCTTCGGTGATGCTCTCAAGACAGATGACACAGCAGTCGGTAGCGTCGTCTTGCCGGGCTGCGATTTCGTCGAGGGTACTTTGGAGGACTTGACGTTGCAGATCGTCTGTAGGCCGAAGTGCTTCCATAACTCGCACAGGAATTGCGGGAATTTGGCGCTGAGTAGGATAATGGGGAATTAGTACCGCAAGACAGAAATATGTTGGAAGGGGAAGTGATGAAGATGATGGAATGAATGATGGATGCGAATTCAAGTGGGGTCCTGTATGTACCTTACCCCAAAGAGCGGGTACCCACCCGTACCTAGGTAGACCCCTGCCCTGTCATGGCATGGGGCTACTATCGCGTTGAGTGGTTCGCGTCCCGCATTACCTACTAGTAAATACGTAATCAATTTAAACGCGTTTTATCTGCCAAGGTTCAGAGTAGTCGCGACAATCAATTCCACTGTCGACTTTCTTCATGACCACCTTATTTCTTGCTGTCTATCCTTGGTCAAGACCACATTTTGCTCGCAATTCTGCAAACAACTCCATTGAAAATTTCTGAGAATGGATGAAAACACGAGAGCTGAATATGAAAATCAGTCTCAGCAACTGCGTATCGACCTGAAAACTTGGGAAACTGACTGGGCTAAAGCACACGAGGGCAAGAAGCCAGGCAGAGGCGATATTAAAGCAAATGAAGAAATTGGTAAGTTTCTCAACCCTACAAAGAAGATTTCATCCTTACAATCGTTAGCTGCGAAATACAAACAATATAATAAGGTTCGGGACATTCTCTCGGGCAAGCTACCACCCCCTTCGAAGGATGCCTCAAACCCTCCAAAGCGAAAATCGGATGGTCTACCAGCACAAACGCCCACTAAGCGTACCAAGCATGTCGAAACTCCAGCGAAGAGCCGCACACAAAACCACGATGAGGAGCTTATGAACACCCCAGCCATATCACGCAAGCTGTTCAGTCCCACCTCCGTGACCTCAGTTGGCCCAACACCACAGCGAGATGGCCAGGTCCTCGGGCTTTTCGACTTGCTAGTGGAGAAAGAGCTAGGAACACCATCAAAGAGAGATTCTGCGACCAACATAGGATCTGTCCACAAACTTGACGCAACTCCAAATAAGAGGACAGCAACAATGGATGATGATGAGGAGAAGCTTGGCCGGACGCCTATGTCGTCTAGCAAGCGCCAGAGGCTAAACCATTTTATGACGCCTTTAAAGAATAAGGATGGAAATAAGGATGTCGTGACACCTTGTTCGGTTTCGAAACTTCAATTCGATACACCGGCTTTTCTGAAGCGCAATACTTTGCCGGTCCTGGATGAGAGTGGCGATTTCGATGCTCCGGCCCCTTTACGTTTACCGCGCAAACCATTCACAAGAGGTCTAAGCGAAATTGTAGCAAGTCTACGAAAAGTTGAAGAGGAAAACCTAGATGACGATCTAGATGCGTTACGAGACATTGAAGATGGTGATTTAGGTGAACCGAAGCCAAAGACACTGTTCCCGTCTAAGCCTAAGGATGATGTACTGGTGGAAGACGCCCAAACACGAAAACTCCCACTCGGCGGCTTTGACGATGAAGCCTTATACGACAGCCCGGTGGAGGGAGACGGCAACCCTGCCAGAGTTTACAAGAAGAAGGGCCAGAAGCGAACAACAAGGATGGTCAAGATGCGTCCCACCCGGACCAAGAGACCGGAGAATATGGCAGAGAACCCTCAAAGCGATGTAGAGAACGATGAAACACACGCGGTTGGTGAGGAAACTGGATCCGATTTCGATGAAGTGCTCGAGAAGAAGTCGGCACCAAAGAAGGAGGGCACAGTCAAGAAAGCAGCACGCAAGGTGAATGAGCTGGCTCATGCAAACTTCCAGCGGCTAAAGCTCAGGAATCATGGAGCCAAGGGTGGACCAGGCTTCAACAGTAGATTCCGCAGACGAAAGTGATGGGAGTGGTATTGGTCATTTGGCAGATGAGGTCTCATGAGGTGCAATCATTTTACGGCGTTCTAATGAAAGGGTATACCAGCAGGCAAATGCATTGGCTTTTATATAGGTAGGAAGTATAAGTGAGCGAAACGGGTCACTTAGCATACTACCTACTAACCTAGGTAAGTAACCTAGTTTCTCCTTTCTATCGAAAATATCATATTGTACACCATATCTCGGCACTTGGATAAATGCTTCTAGAAACACTCCTTCCGTCGATAGGAGCGTAGGTACGAGCCTCAGCTGTTAGTAGGGGCGCTTGCGGTACTAGCCTTTAAAGGCTTAGCGTGTTCTTGCTCGGCAGGTACAGCCAATGCGTCACTGCAGGGCTCAAAAATTAGCAGCCATTCAATACACCCCGTCTTGCACGGAATACTTCCTTCCCTCCATACCTAGGTACCTCCTGTAGGTGCCTCTTACCTACAGAGTGCAAAGAACGCAATCAAAGACAAACCATCTCCGTTATCCCTGTTATTTACTCTTTCTTGGTTCTGTTATACTGAACGCAACAAACTCTTGAGTTGCTTTGTTCTAGCCGACTGGGAACTTGCATTGTTTGTCTTAGCGCGCATCCCATTCGTTTGCTGAGCGCGTCGCAAGTTTTAGTAATCGCCATCTGCGACTCATCTTGATATATCCTATTTTCTTGTTCTAGACTGTCCAAAATCAGGTCTTTTTACTTCATGGAGAGCAGCACTGCTCGGCTCGTCACAACACCCCATCCGTTACGAAGCAGGTTGGGCTAGACCAAACTCCCGAGAATTTGAAAGGGCAATAACATACATTGCTTGAATGCAAGAGCATGGGGCTTAGTGGACGATATGCCGGTAAGACGAGACATGTGATAGCAATGTTGTGACCACTAATTGGTTATAGCACATCGATCTAGACGAAGATGATGGGACTGACATCCCACCAGAGTTGTTAGCCAATCCCAACATAGACTGGATGACAACCTCGAATCAAAGTCATGGCTTTGATGGTGTATTTGAAGATGCCTTTGCTCCAAGAGAGCCACATATCGATATCAGCCATGGAACGCCTAAGATGTGGACCAAATTTGGCGAAACCGATGACGACCGCATGAGCGTGATGGAACAAAACGATCTATCATCTATGTCACCTGCTCCAAGCGCGCCCAACTATGACTCGGGTCCTGAGGAACTTTTTGAAGGCATCAATATTGAAATACTCGATAATGTCGAGCCAGAGATGACAGTAGAAGACGGGTTTGACCTTGCAGTCGATGAAGAGGGCGCTGCGGCCGAGCCATTGGAGGCGGCAGATGGTACAGCAATCAAGGTTACTACACCGGAACTTCCTCTGAGTAACTCTGTCAAAGTTGAGCTTCCAGAAAGCTTGCTTCTAATCCCGCGATCCTGTTACGAGCCTTTTGAGCCAGGAATGCCAGTCGCGGAAGAGGACAAGGTCGTCCCCCAGCTCTTAGAGGTAGCGCAACTAGGAGGCAAGGGGACCAACAACTTCTTCGAGCTTGAGCTCGACGACTTTGCCGTTTACTGCGAACGCCAAAAATATGAGCTGGAGATGTGCTCACTTCATCATCTGGACACAAAGAACGGGCACAGCAACTTCTTCTTTGACGGGAAACTGAGCGTGGGAGACAAGGCCTTCTTTGTTCGTCATGTGCCCATACGAGCAATGCCTATTGGCAATTACGGTACTTTGTCCAAACACACAGTACGCGATCAAATCTGGGTCCAGTCAGTCATGAACTCCAACACAAACGTTTATTACCGATTGAATCGTCCTGCCAAAGAGTACCGTCGGTTCTTCGACCCATTCCTGTGGGTTGCCGATCTCGCCAAGCATTTTGTTGACTACCTCAAGGTCATGGAAGAGAGTAAACATGACGTTACGATCTTCCATTTCCGCTCAAACTTCAGCAATTGGCTGACGAAAACACATAGGACAGAGTCTGCCTTTGTCTTTTGGAGAGATCAACACCCCAGTAATGACTTCCGGACCTCCATCGTTGCGAACCTGGCGTTCTTGCACAAGGAGGCTATTGGTGTGCTGGACAAAAAAGCCTACAAACACAATTTATGGGCTGAGGCTTGGGAGTTTCGAAGATATGAGCAGTTTTCAAAGACCAGGAAGAACGACAAGGCGCAAAGCAAGCCATCAAGATCTATAAGCCAAACTGAGTCGTCGTTAGATCAAATAACTAATAAGCATTCGAAGGCCATCAAAGACGTCCCCCCGACCATCGTCACCCAGTACATTCATGGTTGTTTCAGCCATCTCCCCTCCGGCAAATGTCTTGAAGCAGTCCCACTGAGTAATAAGACGGAATTGCTACGAAATGAACTGATACGAAAGCGACATCTCGAGCTTCCGGCACCACTCCACCAGAATGCTAAGATCATATCAAGAGCTGGTCGACAACAAATTCTAGACATCCAACCTGGTGGCACCATATCAACGCAGAGAGATGCGGAGGACTCTGGCACGAAATGGCGACGCGATGTTTCTCATGGATTCGAAGATGTCGACCGTTGGTTTGCCCTCGTACAGCGCGTACATATGAACAAGAAGGGCGTCCGGACTTTTGATGTCATATGGTATTATCGACCTGTGGATACCATTTGTGCTCTAATGAAGTACCCATGGAATAACGAGTTGTTTCTCTCTGACCACTGTTCTTGTACTGAACCTTCAAAGATTTCTGAAGATGAAATTATGGGTGTTCATGAGGTTGAATTCGGAGGAACATCGACGACCAATGCCGAGTTTTTCTGTCGCCAAACGTATGCCTGTACTGAGCGAACATGGATAACTCTTGAAAGAGATCATCTGCGCTGCTCGCATGAGCGGAAAGTCTCACAGGTACCTCGGTATCGAGTCGGTGAGACTCGACTCGTCATGCTCGATAAGGCGAGTGGTCGCTCTGAGCCTTGTGAGTTCGTCACTTTTTATGAGGAGGAAGGAACTGGTATATACAGATTCAGACGGCTACTGAGAAGGCATCAAGTTGATCCACAGGCGGCAGAAGCCCAACCGAATGAGCTGGTGTATAGTGAGAACCTTATCGAGGTGAAGAGTCGGCGCATTCTTGAGCCTTGTCACATCCGGTTTTTCAAAGCTGGGGGAAAGATACCAACGCCTTACGACCGCAATGGCGTAGGCAATTTCTTTTACATTACTCATGAACAGGTCATTAGTCCTTCGTCAATGGCAAAGTCATATGTTCCTCTCAAGACATTCCCTTCTTCCTTGCGACAAGGTCACGATCCGTCCGAACGTCTGCAAAAGTTGCGCGGGTTGGACCTTTTTTGTGGAGGCGGAAACTTTGGCCGAGGCCTGGAAGATGGAGGCGGTATCGAGATGCGATGGGCTAATGATTACGATGGGAAGGCCATGCATACATATATGGCCAACACTTCAGTCCCTGGTTGTGTGTCTCCGTTTTTGGGCTCGATTGACGATTTACAGCGTTTGGCTATCGAGGGCAACTTCGCAGACAATGTTCCCCCTATCGGAGACGTCGACTTTGTTTCAGGGGGTAGTCCTTGTCCGGGTTTCTCTCTCCTGACGAACGACAAAACCACTGTCGCACAGCGAAAGAATCAATCTCTTGTTGCAGCCTTCGGCTCCTTCATCGATCTATATCGTCCACGATACGGTCTCCTTGAGAACGTCCCTGGCATCATTCATAGTAAAGCCAAGCGAGATCAAGACGTATTCAGCCAGCTTGT
This sequence comes from Fusarium coffeatum, assembly GCF_003316985.1. Lineage (NCBI taxonomy): Eukaryota > Fungi > Ascomycota > Sordariomycetes > Hypocreales > Nectriaceae > Fusarium > Fusarium coffeatum. The sequence continues at coordinate 82,889 of NW_022158031.1, forward strand.
CTGTGCGATCGTGGGGCTTGGTTACCAAACACGATTATTTTACCTTGATGCTTGTTCCTGCGGCTCGCCTCAGCGTCGCTCCCGTGTATTTCTTGCTTTTGCGGCCCCGGGTCACCGTCTTCCTCAGCGACCGCCCATCACACATGCACATCCAGAGGATACCAAGAGAGCGGCAATTGGCAGTATTCCAACTGGAGAACCAATGGCGGAGCGAATCATACCCTTAGCTACACCTTTCGATTTTGTGTCAGCTCGCGCTGCGACTGCAGACATTCCCCCAATATATGATGCTAAACCAGATATATGTGTCCCATATCCCGACCACCGTATCTCTATTGGCACGACAAGTCGTCTCCGTAAACAGATCAGTCTCATCCCCAACCGGCCTTGGGGCATGAACTTTGCCCAAGCATGGTTCGGTCTTGACTGCAAGAAGGCTGGCTCTGGTATCCTTACGCCTGCCGAACGTCTTATATTTCCAGAGGACGGCAAGGCATCGCTAAACCGCGCGGGTGCTTTATCCCAGGCGTACGGCCGGCAGCGTCCCGACCGTCTTATTGGAACAATTGTGACAAGTCAAAGCCCGAGCGATGCAAAGAATGGTCGAACGCTGCACTGGTCTGAGAATCGTGTTTTGACCATCATGGAGGCGCGACGAGCACAAGGGTTACGCGACCATGAGGTTCTACTGGGTCTACCACCAGATCAATGGAAGATCGTTGGGAACAGCGTCGCACGAGAGGTGGCTGTTAGTCTTGGCGCGGTGTTCCGTGATGCCTGGGCGCAGAGCCTGGCAGATGAGTGTCATGTTCAAAACGATGCTGCCGCCGACACTACCATGACAAACTCTTCGAGGGTGCCAGCTCGTATGGGGATCGAGGTATCACCATCTGTGAGCATCGAAATGTTTGCTTCTAAGTTGGCAACTACCGACAACGGCATTGCATGGTCACACAAATCACGAAGTCGATCTCGTAAGAGCCAGGCCCCATCAACTACAAGCGCCTCTCCTCCGTCGAGTACAAACTCGAAACGTAATTCTGTTGTTGTTGAGATTCATGCATCAAAGTCGCCTAAATACAAGAAAGATGATACACCCAGTAGAGCGACATCTGTGGCCTCCGGCCATGCCAGATTGAGTCGGTTGAGATACAGCAACGAATGAGGAGTAAATTTTGTACAATTTATTTCTGGCAAAGAAACTTGGACTATTCGTCATGTTACCAACGTTATTTTAGTGTTACCAGTTTTGCTGGTGACTGGGAGACCGGAGGAGCCCCTTACACAGGCAGAGCATTTGCGAATTAGCACGGTCTGTAGGATACCTAGAGATTATATGAAGAAATAGAAATGTCATTGAATTCACCATAAGAACTCGCAATCCACTCGCATTGTCGAGGCCGCTGCGAGGAAAAGATGATGCTCTGAAACTCCCGAACAGCCTGGCGCTGACGATATTCTTACCCACGCTACATCCACATGTCCTAAATAACAATTGAATATAAGTTAAACGCTGAAAAGCAAAATACGTCTCAACTCATGTCTATACCAGCAGTTCGTTCCACCTCACTCTGAGGTCTCGAGATCTTTCAAGGTCATCACTTTGGCGCCCATAGGGGCTTGGGCGCCAGGCATCCTAATGCTAGCATACGGAACACCAGATGCTTGTCCAAGGATAGTCACAAGCTGACGACCTGTAACGAACAAATCTTTGCCTGTATAGTTGTTCATGGCACACTCCTTAAAGATTTGTCCAATCAGTCGTTCGCCCAGTGTCTCGATACTGCGACCACTGGCCCATCCCTTGTCATTACTCAATCGTTGTAGGAGAGAGAACAGTGACGTGCGAATAGTTGTCTCCATTTCGGGCGTTGCCTGGATCGTGATGCCCACCTTTCCCACAACCTGTCTCAGTTGCTCGATGCACTGTTCGGTTCGCATGGGGCGGAAAGTAAATTCAGTTGCAAACCGACTTTTGATACCTTGATTACTGCGTAGAAGCCGGTCCATATCCTCCTCATAGCCTGCCAGAACGATAATCAGCTTTCGTGCAAACTGTGGCTTTGTCACAGCATCCACAAGCTCGCTCACTGCCTCTTCAGCAAATGATCCGCGACTACCGTTAAGTCTGTACGCTTCGTCGATAAAAAGCACCTTGCCGAGAGCTGATTCAAGCAGGCGACGAGTCTTAGGACCAGTCTGGCCACAATATTCACCGATAAGTTGCGAGGCCGAGGCGTCTATAACATCAGGTGCAGCAAGTAGGCCCATGTTGTAAAAGATTTCGCCAAGTTTCCGGGCAGTCGATGTCTTTCCAGTTCCCGGAGGCCCTTTGAAGACATAGGTAAATGGCACGTACGGCCGGGGGTCGACGTTGCGCATCCGCATGCCTTGTACCATGTACTGGTATGATTCGAACTTGGAGATAATCTCCTCGAATCCAACAAATTCGTTAAACAATGCCCGCGTATTTTTTACGGCGTGCGACAAGCGATCGTAATCAGCATCAAAGTCCTGGGGCTCCAGAGGAACAGCATCAAGATCTTCAATATCAGGATTTTTTTCTTTAGCAATGCGACTTGATCGGGCCAAAATGGCTTTGGACAGCAGATTGTCCACCTCGCCTCCATTGCCAAAGTTTGGTCGAACCGAAGCTCGCTTCAAAACCTCCATGGCCACTTCCCGTGCCTTTTCTGTGGTAGTCAGCTTTTCCTTCTTCAACTTGAGGTCCAACACTTTGGCTAGGGCCTCCTCGCTGAAGTTTTCAAACACAAAAGCCGTGTCCAGAGGGAACCTTCGTGCGAGACCAGGATTGGCATTTGTGTACATTTCTTTCATCTGTTCTGAGTAGCCGCAGAGGATGACGCATCGATCCTCGCCAGCAGCACCAGTGACCTCAGCCACAATGGTATCAATAATGGCGCCTCTGAAGTCTCCGTTCTTAGAGCTACCACTGCTACCATTCGTGCCGGGGTCAAGCATATGGGCATCGTCGATAATCAAAACATTCCCCTTGGCTTCTCGTAACGCCTCTTGGGTGTTATTCTCAGACCCTCCGATATAACGGTCCAGGAGATCAGCTGGACTTTTTGTAATAACATCGCCTTTGGATAGAAGTCCAAAGTCTGCCAAGATTTTACCATAGAGCTTTGCGACTGTAGACTTGCCAGTGCCAGGAGGCCCTAGGAAAACACGGTTGGGTGAAACGTGTAAGGGATCATCGCCGCGCATCTCTCTGGTGAAATTTTGGTTCACTTGGCTCACCACAGAGAGAATAGATTCCTTGACGTCGTCCAACCCGACAAGCTCCTGGAGCTCTTTCCAGGCAGGACTCTTATTGGGACCAAGCGATGGCTTGTTGCCCAAAAGGTCTTCTTTTGTCATCCTGTAATCCTCCAGATAATGCCCGGTTTTCCTAGCTTGGATAAAACGTTCAAGTTGTCGCCTGCAAGCCTCGAGGAATGCCTTCTTGACAGGCCAAATGTTGCTGAAAGCCTTACCATTGACGTCCGACATGACTCTTCGGATCAGTATCTTGACATAGAGGCCATAATAGCCGCCTTCAACCTCCATCCTGTTCTTGAACCATTTCCGCATCATGCCGTGGAAAATCATCTGTAGCTCATGCGCGCTGTAATTGGGTAACTTCAGAATTGGAAAGTGGCTCGCAACCTCAGCGCTGTAGCCCATTAAGTCCGATAGACCCCAGTCGCCATTTCCAGAGATAATCAAGACAACTTTTCCAGGGAGATCTTGGGATCTGACGTAGAGACTCCAGAGATTGCAGTCGTCGCTGTTCATCAAATGGGCATGATCAATAATAGCAATCTAAGCAAGTCAGCGATATGTCGTTCCAGGGAGAAAGCGCCCACTTACGCAGCCGCCACAAGCGTTACATGTATTGTGAATTGTACCCAAGGTCGATGTTTTGGACATGTTATATGCAGAGAATCGGTTAATACCAGTGAAGACACCAGATTTCTTGACGACTCCAAGGGACACGAGGTACTTGGCATAAAGACGGGACAGCATGGTCTTCCCCGTGCCCTCACTGCCCATGAAAACCACGTCGAAGTTCTCTTTCTTCAGGTCGGTTTCACGTCTTTGGGCAGCGTTAACCCTAGCCTTTGTCTGTAGGAAGAAAGATTTCGCTTCTTCCAGGCCTGGTAAAGACATGATTCGGTCCAGGTATTTGTTTTCTGCTTTCTCTACCTTCTTCTGTCGCAACCACTCAATTCTCGATGGGGATTCGTCTTGGCAGTCTTCGGGTTCCAGGCCATCAATCGATTCGTTGTCAGACTCGTCATTTTCTTCTAGATGAGCCCTTCTGTTTGGGATTAGCGGATGTCTTCAAAGGAACCGGGAGGTTCGTGTGCTCCTTACTCGATCTCGTCCAGAAGCTCTTCCATCTCTTTGCAAAGTTGGAGGAACGCTGGCTCTGCCAACACTGGAGACTCCTCTTCCGCCGGCGCATCATCGGACTCTGACTCAGAATCATCGTCTGTTTCGTAATCAAAATCTCCATACAGCTTCCCAAGGCCAAAGAAATCCATATCCTCATCCTCCGCGTCTTGGTCTTCGTCTTGGTCTTCCTTGTCCTCTTTAGCTGGTTCTGTGGAAGACATCACAAGCTTGGAACGACAGCGCCTCCTTCTCAGCCGGCGGCGGGGTTTGCGACTGGGAAGCAGGCCGAGAAGGCGGCTCACAAGGAAACGGGGTTCATCTGTCAGAAAGTCTCGTGCCCATGCAGGATACGTGGATTTGGGCTTGAGCCCCAATAGCCAAGAGACAGAAAAGTTGATGTCTGTTGATTCAAGCTCCATCATTGCATTGAATCTGTTATTTTTGCTCTAATATAAAGCTATAACGCCCAAAACGGGTGAAGCGCTGGCTATTCAGCAAGGTAGCGTAACCAGGTGAGGTCGCTTGCTGCCTGTAAATCGATGAACACGCACGAGCCGATGATGGAGATACGGGAGCCGGAGCGGGGGGGATGGAGATGGGGATGGAGATGGTGAGAAGATCGAGTATGCGACTGTGATAGCGATACGAGCGAGATGTACAGAGGAAACAGAGATGCGGTCGAGGAATAACAAGTTCAAATATGAAGCTATCAAGGCTGTGTTTTGTTTGAGAGGAAAGAAGGGAAAGGGTTGAACAAGAGAGGTTCGAATTAAGGCTGAGGAAGCAGCTGCCTACTTAGGTACCTTGGTAGTTGTTTGAAGTTGACTGCAGGCAGCCAATGGCTTGTAGCTACTGCACATGCACAGTAAGACGAGTTGACCGCCAAGAGTGGAGGGAATAAAATAAGTTACTCACTTTATTCGAGATTATATTGGCTCTTGTTTTATTCATTTCTGGCGCCCTAAACCTTGGGGGATAAGTCCTCAGGGCTGCCAACGTCACCTCGGGGCTGTCCAGTAATTAGGTGCCTTCCAGTTTCGCTAAAGACCTAGGAGCCCGTCTTCAATGGAAGAAGGTTGGGGTAGGTACAAATACTGTACTTGCATTGCCAAGCGAACCTACTAAGGTACCTAAGTATACGTACTCAGGTGCACCTTAGATCGGGCGAGTCGATATCTAGTACTACCTACCTAATAACCTAGATAGACTAGTAGGTAGGTAAGTTCAGTTTAAATCCACAATAATTGGAATTTGAGATGTTTACTCTCGCTTACAGATATGATGAACACCTCTTATCTCATCTCAAAGTACCTGTTATCGTGTCTTCTTGATCGTGCACATACCTAGGCTGGTGTACCGCGACCCTGAACTCGAAACATCCAAAGAGTCACTCTAGGTACCTCTAAAAAGCGATCCAAATTAAGCTCGCCCGCCTGGCCCCCCTGGACTCCATTCTCTGCGACAGAGACGTCGGGTTGCCTCATGCACTGCCACGGGACAATAGCAGATTGGAAGGGTAATAACTGTACGGAGTGCTTACCTTCGCTTAAGATCTATTGATTGGCTACTGAATGAAAACATATAAAAAATGTGCTGCTCTTGCTCAATGTAAGACCTCTCTTGTCATTGAGAGCTGTTGATATTGGACAAGGGTCCTAGACTGCAAGTGTAGCTCCACTACTAGACTATGGACATCAGTAGTACCTATCTATCTCGGGGTTGCAGGAGCGATCTACATTGAGCTAGTAAGTACCTAGGAAGTTACTGCGTTCTTCCTCCCTCTCATACAATCGATTCATCAGGGAAGTCGATCAATAACCCGCCTTGCTCGATGAAAACTTATCCGTATTCTGATACAGATTTACATTAATATTCCGTTGAGGCCCCCTCTTCCTGTCATTGCCCGTCATTTTTAAATACTAGGTACTTAGGATGGATGTGTACTAGAGCGGCACCTAGACAAGGCTGAATTGAAACGCGAATCAACAACCAATCATTTCATTCAACATCGCATCGACATCCAGGTGCCAGGGTCCATGTCAGAAGAGCGTCCCGTGGGGGGATAGGTCAGGTAAAGTACAGTACCTCCTATGGAGTCCCTAGCTGACGCAGCCAAACTGGATCCGACTGGACTGCTCAGATAACGCTGAGAGCCCCAATCTAACCACTGTCCACAACAGAATTCGGGCGACGAGTGTGGGGTTAGTTCGCCTTACCGTGGTCAGCAATGGGGCCTCAAAAGGAAACTGTAAAGCTGGCAAGTGCTGGTTTGATATGGAACATTTACTAACAAAGACGACACCGATACCGATACATCAAGACCGAGATATGTGTCCATCATGTATCTTTTATCTCCCTGCTCAGTGGGATAGCCCTAAAACACCAGCTTATGGTGGCCGGAAATACATAGGCCAGACATGTACAGTTAGTCAGTTAAGCAGTTAGGCAGTTACCTTATTTTGGGAAGAAGTCGCCTGACCAGATTGAGGCGGTCTCTTTACGTTTCCATGCGACGCTCAGATACCTCCTTTTGTTCAGGCAGCCTCAGGTAGAGCCAGGGTCTGACATTCATCAACTTCAGTTATATCTAGAGTTTCGTTCTCAGCTAATTGCCTGGTCTGGTCTATCTTTACCCACCCAATCCAACCCCACGGTCGGTCAATTGCCGTGTCAGATCATCAGGACAGGGTCTTGTCTTGTCTTGTCTTTTACAGGACTACCTACGTAAGTATTTTGCGATTATAGCCTACCCTAGATACAAAGTCGAACTTGTGGTGCGCCAAAACAACAAGTCAGCATATCTACGAAAAGACTTGATACGGGAAAACACAGTGAGTCTTAAATTCAATACGACAACCTGACTTAAGGGCACGGTGTAAGCAAGACGGTAAGCTGTCTGCGTGTAATTTATCTAAGTGTGAGTTGAATTGACCTGCCACTGTCAATAGTTGCAACTCTCCATTCCACACATACACATGGCATCTTTCTCCCTGATGTTGGAAAATCAGGAATTCACAGTCCGGTACCTGGATACGTTAAGATCACACCGGGGACGAAACTTTCCGAGACTCGTTCGGTAATCGAGAATGCTCAAACTAAAAGTGAATAAGCAGTCTTCAGTATGGTACCGGCCATGTACTAACTACTATGTACTTGTCAACTACCTTAGGTAAATAGAACTTAAAACTTACGGTTCCTGGTAGGGCTGATCAATGTCATTTTCCAACAGTCCCGGTCCTGATGTAGTGGCAAGGTACCCTACAGACTTCTCCTTTCAACTCGTCAGTGCAGGCCATCAACCAGTTCAAAGTATCCATTGAAAGAACACTCGTCTCGAACACTGTACTGTAATGTCTCTGACTGCGATACCCATCCCTTCAGTCTTGTGACGACTCTTCACCGTCTTGAACCACTACGTGATACCCACCTCCGGAGAGTCTCTGTCGAGTTCCAAATTGGCTGAGTGGTCAACCATCCAGCCTCTCCAAGACCCGAGCACTTGTTGTGGTGAATTATCAGAAGTGACAGATTCAACTGAATCAAGCCCCAGTATGCAATGGAGGCGTCACTATAGGAACATTCCGATCTATGCCCTCAATTTACTCGAATAAACCATCCGGGCATTTGCTTTCGAGCGGCAACGACCTAAACCTCAGACTTGATAGTGTGTTGCGTAACAAACGCCCGGCTTCTGTGATAGCTCGTGAATAATTTCTTTCTCCAGATATCTTGAAAAGATTGTTGTAGCCCAAGGAGAAATTCCAAGCTTTGTTCTTGAGAAGTGTTTCACGTTGTTCTTCTATACACCCCCTACTCTCCTTTGATCGACGACCGTTTAGATTGACACGAGGTGTGTCTACTCATTCGTTCAGGACAGTAACTTGAATCTGGACTTACTGTTATACCAACAGGAAGACTGGCTCCCCTGGGGCATCGATGATCTTCCATGGTGCCCTATCCAAGTCTGACCTCAACGGCCATCACGCGACCCCAAGATCTCCTGTGAGACCTAGGAGACTAGGACAAAGCCCAACGGAATCTACTCCAAGTGATAGACAGATTTAACTTGTATAGAAGTCCTAAGAATTGCCCCATTAGGACGTTGGGCCTCAAAAGTGAGCGAAACAATGTAATGTCAATGTCTCGTGCCTGAGCCTTCATCGTCATATCGAACGATCAGAGTGTTTGAGACACACAGAAACCGACAGGTCATCTCTTGGCAGGAGATCATACCAAACACCATCGTCCAGCATCTAGTGAATCGATCCCGGCCGAACGGATCAAGGTGTACCCTTACGTTAGCATGATTGACGGGAGAGAAGAGACGACAGCGCGAACAAGCAACGCCGAAACAAGCCTTTTCATCCCTTTGCAAGATGACTGACTCTTGTGACAACGATCCACTACTGTGTGTAGATAGAAAGGAAGAGGAAAATACGACACATCACACGAGATCAGTGAAAGCGTTACACTTGATTCAATAGCCAGTATCGATCAACCTAAGGGATAGCAACGGCATTGTGCTTTCTGCATCACTAACAACCCTAGAGACCGACTTATGGCCCGGGAGATTCGCGCACACGACGATCCTGGAGTAAGACGGTGCGCACTCTGAGAGGGGTGTATGTAAATTAATTTATGGAGAGACGCTTCATGAATTGCTTTTTCCTTCTCTGCAAGCACAAGGACTCAGCTTCTGGTCATTGACCACACCTCGGAGTTCCCAGGCCAGAGAAGCACTGGGCAAAGGGGAAGAGAGGAGAGAGAAGACAATAGAAGACGTGGAGGCTGGAGCCATGGCGGTCAAGTGATCGTCGGAGACTAGACTGCAGAAGCCAGTGAAGGGCGTTTGAGAAGCTATGCACCGTACAACGGCGTTGCTCCGAAGAGGACGTTGAGATATCTGAGGTCCGATGATCGCCAAAGAGAAGGGAGAAAGGAACGCGCCGAGCCGAACTGAGCTGATATGGCATTCTCAGTATTGGACTTTCGCCGTGTGTGCCAAGGGAAAGGATCGAGAAGTTGCAGGCATGTTACTGCAATTACCCAACGGCCCAATCATGTCAGTCTGCTTTGCTGTTAACCTGTATACATTGAACGTAGTAGACATATAGAGGTTGCTACGCTGTTTTGCTGGGTACTGTACTACTCAAGTACAGTATCCAATGCACTAGACCAAGACACCAGAAGAATTCTCTGCAAGACATTTCCTGCGGGTGATACAGCATTTTGCTGTAAGGCACAGCACATAGGGTTAGTCAGTATCTGCATACTTATCCATGCTATGGATGCTATAGGTTATGTACTGGCGATCTAAGCACTGATCTGCAGCACTATGTTGACAATGAACCATCGCCAAGAGCAACGGACGTTTACTAGCAAGATGACCCTCCCGACATCCGGACTCAAGGAGAAGACATAATTGAATGATATACGATATAGACTATCCGTATGTAGCGTTACAATAGACATAGTACAGTGCATCTGCGCGGTAACATCCCAACGCAAAGTTGTCAACACGACATCCTGAACTGGTCTGCGCCCTTTAAGGGCTGCAGTTGTCAAACACATGCCATTTTCCGCGTGGGTACAGGGATGGGCATCGTGGGACCTGACCTACTTGTCTACATAGGTGTTTTGCTGTTGTGCCCTGACCATGACAGAGTCCAGGGCTCATCTTGACGTCCGCAATGCAAGGCAATATCCGGCGCATTTTTTTCTTCTTCCTTTTGACGAACGCCCCTCTAATCTTGTACCAGGTAAATAGTCTCAGGGTACTCAGTGCTTTTTCCTCAGTTGATGTTACTGTTAGTGGTACTTGGTACAGGAAGCTTGTCGATAATCTCTGAACTAGTATGTTCTGTTCGCTTCCTTGTCCGATGGTTTCCATCAAGGGATGAGTCCAGATTCAAACACACAGAGACACATAAAATAGAAAGAAAAAAGAATGAAACATGACACAGTGACAACCAAGTCTAGTCTAGTCTGCTCTTCGCCACAGGATCACTCACTCACTCACTCACCTGTGAGAGGATCTTGTTTAAAGCAAATGACCCACCTCAGGTTACCAGGGTTCACTTCTTCGTCGAAGGCTTCTGGAACACCTGTCACAAGCCGGCTCCCTGGCCTGGCCCGTTCGTTCTCTTGGCCTTTGCTCCGGGGTCACTTTGAGCTGTTTTATCAGTGGAGTGGAGTTCCGATGGCGGCCCAATGTTCCCAGGGTAGAGTACGGAGACACCTACCTTAGGCTAAAGACCCAGGTCAAAGTAACATCGCATCGCATCGTGTCGTATGGTATCCGCTCTCGGCAGCGAATGGAAGATCCACTGATTTGGAAGCGAGGAGACGAGTCAAGTCAAGTCAAATCAAATCAAGTCCAACGCTCTTGTGCTGTCTTGTGCTCTCCCTTGCCTCAAGTTGGAGTCGACGTGCACGCGACAACCGGGGAGAATATCTGGAACAAGGAGGAAACAACGACAATTTGGTCTCGACTTTCCTATTCCGCTCGCGTAATTGCAAGTCAAAGCAAAGCGGTCTTTGCGGTTGATCCAGATCTTAAGCCACAGCCACATTATTAAGAATTTGAAGACTCAAGAGCCGAGTCTTATAATTAGGTACAATACTAAGGGACAAATTTCTGTCAATCCAGATCCCTCTGCCTCACGACTATCCGACTACTGTACGTAACGTAGGTAGATTTCCCCGCGTAAACGGCTCTGCTTTCCCCTTGGGACTCAGTGAACCCAAGTCGCACAGACGGATCAATGAAACACTGTACATACAGTACAGTACCTATCCGTACATAATTACAGCAAACCCGTCTGTGTCTGTGTCTGTGTCTGTGCGAACCCATCCTCCCTCGTGTTGTTGCGGAAGCTGCTTGTCATAATGATATAGCCAACTGCCGCCCAGACCCTATTTGGGCTAGAGACCGTTGTTTGATAGGCTCTCTTGGCTCCGTGTTTCGTCGCTGAAGATTGCGATGTTACATTATGCCTGTTGTTAGTCCTCATCTTTCGACCTGGGTGCTGCCTTTTGAGCATTATGACGGCGAGCTGATGTACTGGTGGTGACCACGAAGGCCGTTCCCGTCCAACTCCCATCAGACCAAGAGTCCAAGACCGACTCTTTTCTCCGACAAAATACAGTAACCAAAGAATCCCTGACCTTGCTCCTTCAACCGCGCCGGCGCACGCGATGGTGGAGTCTTCTGTCGGGTCGGTCTCCATAAGTGCCTCAGCATCGGGATTCTTGTCGTGAGTTAATCACCTAGACTCGCTCTAGAAGCTGCGCCGACGTAGGCTCGGCTTTTGTTTCTCAACGCGTTCCCGTTTCTTTTCCATTCTGTTCTCCTCCGAGTGGTACTTCGAGCCAGAGGAAATAGCCAGGCCTAAGATCCTAGATCATGTAGAGTTTCCGCTAACCGAGAGAGAGGTGTCATGTTGGACCTCGGTGTCTCTCATCGGAATGGCTTACAGGATATCCAATAAGAAAAACAGGTCATCCTACTGTACTGTGCAGGACTAAGTTAGTCGAGCGGAACAGGTCCCACTAGCCCAGTACGTTGCAGTAATAGCAGAATTCCCCCTGGTGTCGGCGCTAGATGGCTTCGTCGAAGGGTTTGAGAGAGTAAGTTAGTTAAGCGTTATATCAGCTTAAAAGGCACTGACAGGGTCAATAAAAAAGGTTATTGTGGTGGTGAAGATCCAACCCCTGTGAATACATACCTGAGTACGGATAGGGTATCCGTTTCCGTAGGTGGAAAAGAAGTTGGGACTGAGAACCCACCAGCGGATCAGTTTACCCAACCGCAGGACCCTTACTACAACAGGTTATTTTTCTTTCTTTTCGATTGATGTTGCTGTTGATACAGTAGTTATGTATAGTACCTACAACACAACAACCGCAGCTAGTGGGTCATGGAGGAAAAAGCAAAACAAGAGCTGAGAAGAACCATGTTCGCATGTTGGAAGCAATGACCATCAATCACCATCTTGATCACGATCCTTTGTCCTTGAGGCAATTGTTCTCTTGGAATAATGCTTGCTGCTGGCAGCTTGCGGTGAGAATGATCAAGGCGGTTCGTCGTCATAGAAGAGGAAATTCTTCAATGTGTGGACACTAGGAAGTTTTGCTTAGCGCATCCGAGCGATTCATCTGTCGTCTTGTCTTCCATGTCTTCCAATGAACGTCTTGATAATGAATGGATGGATACTAACGTTGATGATTCCTGACTTTTTTTCCTTCTGTACAATATTAGATCAGACACGAAACTGACTTTGTTACACCTAACAAGACTGTGATATGGATATGATGATGATGTTCAAACCCCAAACAATGGAATCTCATCTTTGCAGCACAGGACGCATTGTAGTCCAGGCCAGGGGAAAGTTTGATTTGATTTGATTGTTGGTAGGTTACCTAGGTAGGTTGTTAGTTTGGCGTTTAACGACGACGTGCCGGATGCCGCGCTGGACTTTTGGTCCATTGGGCTGGCTGGCAGTCTGGTGCAGCTAGTACCTAGAATAGTAGGTATGGAACCACTAAAAACCTCACTGCACTGCACTGTAATGGAGTTCCATCTTCGTTTTTTTATCCACTCACACTGTCCATGCTTGGCTTTTCTGCTTGTGCCTGTACCCACTTTATGGAAGCAATGGAGTCTCCCACCCCATGTCTTGTTGCCGCGTCCTATTGGATCCTATTTATTGAAATATCCATCCCATGCCTTCCTCAAACGGTTTCTCATGTTCGTTCGCGAGGGGCCTTGTCTTAAAAAACGCCCACCCCCACAGCAAAGCCACGAGCTTCAAGTCGACATCGATTTACATTCAAGACGAAAGGAACAAACTTGACTTTACTTGATTTGACAGAAATCAATGTCAAAGACGAGATCAAGTCTACCGTCATATTATATCATATCACCCAACTAGAGAGAGGCATCGTCATCTTCAACCTAACCCTTGGACTAAACCTTGTCCGTCCCTTGGTCGTTTCCGTCGAATCCCCTCCAATTGCCATCCTCCTCTATCATCTCTTCCTCGTTTTCATTCTCGATATTTGTACCATCTTTGGCTTCCCTGCCGATACTGTACTCTACTCTACTGCAGCCGCGCCTTTCCGCCTCCGATACTGCATCGCATCTCGTCTTGCGCTCACCAATCGTTACTAATTAATTGCCCCTCTCTTGCGACCAAACTCTTCATATCTCACCTTCGCAACTCGTCGTCTCGAGTCTTTCCGACACTTCTTTGTTCGATAATCTTGCCCGGAGCAATTGCACGTGTTGGCAGCTGCCACCCTTTTTTCTTCACTCATACCACACCCTGGTCAGACCAGGCTTGAGCCAAGCCAAGCCGAGAGCCTTGCTCTGTGTGTAAACATCCAATTCTTTTCCAACATACCTAGGTTCCGGCGCACCTTACTCGACCATATCAATTGAAACGGATTCATCAAACGAGCTACTCGCCTACTGTAGCCATACTGCACTTTACTGCACACAACAGTACCTGCCTACGCCTTCGACGATCTTGCCATTGCTCGCACTGTACGTTTCGCCCTCGACGACTTTATCAGCTACTACCTTTCTACTGCCGCATCGCTCCGAAACAGCTTCAGCTTAGATTCGAGCCACCAGCTCTCTTCTCCTCTCCGCTGTCCGCTGTCCCCTGTGCAGTGTTGCGCAGCCGTTAAGGGAGACGACTCCTTGTCTCGCAACCTCGATTCAGCCCTCCTCGTTCGTTCCCCTGCCGCGATTCGATTCCGAGACGATACGTCATGACATACATTGTAAGTGTACAACACAATTCTATCATCTCAGTCAAATCTCCATGTCTTGTCTTTCCCTGTCTCGCCTGCTTGTCTGGCTGTACAACCACATGCCAATTCCTGCCACGTCCGACGTCGCACCCTCCACGCTCCGCGCTGCTTCCTCCGCCCTCCACGTTCCTGTTCAACCGACGCCCTGGTCAACGAGGGCATCACACGCCATGCATTCACTTCACATGGTCGACAGCTTGTCTCAGAACATCCCTGTCAACTATAATTGCTTTTCTTCTTCAGCCTTTGCTTCGCTATGTCGATGCGGGCATTGATTTGGTTTGTTATCGGTATTGTCCGCTCTGTTGGGTCCAGACATTTCTGGTACCTTTCCCAAGATCTGGACACTACCAATCATGATCCATCCATACCATACCATACCATACCCTAACAACTCATTTTCTATCGTATGTCAACCTATACCCTCATCCCCTAACAACCATGCCTTGTCTCTCATCGACGTTGCTTCTTGATGTAGCTCTCGACCTTCCTTGCCTTGCTTTTATCCTCCTTGGCTTCAACCTCACATCCTTTCCCTTTCCACACCATCGTTTCCTGGCTGCTTCTCCGTTGACGGCCCGTCTGCCGTACCTCCTAATGGCCCCCGAGCCGCCCGCAGTCTGTCTGACATGCGCTTCCACTTTCACTTTCACACACCCTATTCTGCCTGTCCTTTCGTCTCGTCTCGTCCCTTCCCACATCCCACGCACCCAGACATGTCTGTACACACCCTTGCCTGGGCACGAACAATACACAGGTGCACACAGACGTGCGCATACATCCACACCGCTTCACCGCCCGACTATGACTGCCCTGCCCTCGCTCTGGCGCTGGCAGTATGGACAATCATGATGCTTTGCTCTGGAATCCCAACTCACCGAGTGCCACATCACTTCCCTCCTTCAGCCCCATGACCCCATCAACGGCCCGTTACCGATGGGAAAGGGGAGAGGGCAACCAAAACAAGCTTCATCGAAACACCGAGAAAGACCACACCCGCTTTGTTCTTTAATACCATGTCTCCCATCGCTGCCCCCTTGCAACCCTCCTCTTCCGAGGCCTATTTATCCATTCATGCTCTATACATCCCTGTTCCACAACGTCATGGCCCTGAGTTGATATACAATTCGACGCCCATGTCTTTGTTGCTGTGATCGGTTCCTGCTTGGCAACTTTTAATTTTTACCTTGTTTTCGCGCCTAGCGGTCTTGTTCTTCGAATGTCCAATACGCGATCACTAATGCATTCTTTCCAGCTATGTCTTGCTCATTACTGCGACCTCCATGGCCCGACCCCTTTGATGGTCACCGAGGGTCTACCTGCCTCATGTACCGTCTGCTTCGAAGATGGCACAGAACCTGCCGATGATAGACCGCCAACTAGTGCGCATACTTCTTCGACTGCCCTGAACGAGGCTTTGAAGAATCTCGACCTTTCCCGGAGCACGTCGATACCAGCTTCTGAGCAGGACGCTCAGGCGCAACGGGCAAAGCTCTTGCGAAACTCCAGCTCGAATACAGGCACAAACCCAAGCGCAATCGACACCCCCCCTGAAAGTCCTCGACCAGTCCCTCCCCATCCCCGGCGTGATTCGAGCTTTCGAAGAACTTACGATGAGACGGTTACGAAGAAGCAAGGGCCTTGCGATAACTGCGCAATGACCTTACCGCGCCAACAGGCGGGATCAAACAGCCCGCAACTGGCGAACAATGCTCGTGGACCAACATTACGCACACGTGCGCCTGCAGAACGGGTGTTTGGTGCTGGAGGGCAGGCATCACCTCCCAATTCACAAACCTCGAGCGATACTGACGGAGAGCGAGACGAAAACCCTCGGGCTGCTCGTCACAGAGTAACACCTTCCGTCAGCTCACGCAATACCTCGCGATCAAGCAAGAGTGGTGGCACAGGCAATTCAACCGCAGCTGAACGGACACCCTTTCATCTTCACTATGTCGATTACACATCGACTCACGCTCCAGTCCTACCCGACTCTTTCTCACTAATTCGTGCTTCTTGCTTGCGCACTCTGTCCTTCGAGACTTTACCTCGGGCTCCTTCGACGGCAAACCCCACGTCACCCGTCATGACTACTTCCCCGGCCTTTGTCACAACACAAAGCGCCGGCTCGGCTGTCACGGGCGGTCCCATTTTCTTCGGCGATGCCAATGCCGGTTACACGACGGCTTACATCTTCCGTATCCCTGATGTACACGCACGGGGTCATAAGCGAGTTTATGCTTTCTTGGCGCTAAGTACTCACCGAGAGCGCTTGGCCATGAAAACATTTGCCGTGGTTTCGACAGCCTTCCGAGACTTCGCTACTTGGATCCAACAGCTTGCCGAAGCTGAGGCTGAGAGAGCGGCCGAAAACTCTCCTATTGGTAGCAGCATCTACGGGGGTGGCTATCCGCCTCAGCAACCGCCTGTTGAGACGTCCGGAGGCCACGATCGCAATGGCAGCAGCTTCCTGACAGGTGGCAGCGGGTTCACCCGACGCATGGGTGGTGGACCTGGTGCCTCGGCCCCCAAAGCCCGCGGTCTTGCGGAGATTGTTGGCCAGCCTGATATTTTTATTGAGCTGCACCGACGTTTTGTTCACCTGCTCTTTGAGGTCGGTGTCACTTTGAGCTCGTAATGAGCCGTTTATGCCTATGCGCATGCTCTATACGTTTCTCTGCCCAGGCATGTCCACAAGTCGTTCCCTTGAATTGATGTTCCATCCATCATTTTACTTCATCGGGTGACTTGGGACTGCTGCAGATATACCCAGCCTTACCAATGTTACTCTACTTGCCTACGCCAATAAGCCTGGGCCGGTCAATACCCGGCTCCTCTTTTCTACGGCGCGGCGATTCTTACGCGAGTATGACTACACATACAAGCTTATATGTACGAGTGATGGTAATGGCTAATAACCCACCCAACGAAGCATCCCTTCAGATCGATAGCTGCAGTTCTCCAGGACTTAGCTACACTTTCCTTTTGCTTATTTTCGAGACTTCTTGGCCGCACTGCCTCCACCTTTCTGCCAGACAGCGAGGATATACCCCTGCAGCTGGCGACGCCAAGAACCTCATGTAACTGTACTCTTACATATGTCGCCTTTGGAAGGACTTCATGGCGTTTCTCCACTGGCATCTTTTTGGCTGGGCTTCTGATTCCCCCTTGCGTTTTTAAGCGTGTCGTTCTGCCTTTGTTTGTACTAGGTGCGTAGAGAACTCGTCAGGACGAGGAACTCACAGATGGAATGAGTGGATTAAAATAGACGGGTAGCGAAATGGGAAACAAAAACGAAAAGGTGGTGGGGGTCAACGGAGTTCTTGGGAGAAGCAAGTGTATTTATCAACGAATCTGTATCTCTATTCGCCCGCTTCTTTTCATTGTTGGAATGGTTTTAATGTTCATAGATTTTCTTCTTTTCTTTTTCATAAGCGCAATATTAGACATGGAATGCCAGGCAGGATGAATGGTATGGAACGGAACGGAAGGTTATTTATGGACTCTGCAGTTCAATATACCCAGTTTGTGTGCGTGCTGGACTAATGTTGTCTCATATTGTGATCCGAGGTTAGCAAGTGGATGGAGAATTAACGAAGATATGATGCATACTCCGGTGGCAAGTCCGAAGACGTGGGTTGCAAAATTAAACCCCATCAACGACAACCGAGACTGTTTCGACTGTGAATACTCTGTCGTTTCTGTTAGCTGATCATCTTATACTGTGAACATGCACCTACATGGAGCAGGCTTCGGTACGTCGGGTGTGCTGAAGCCTGGTAGCGTCATCGCTCACACTGCAGATGTATCAAGCACATGTCATGCAGTGTAGCTAAGTTGGAAATCAGTATATCGTTGAGTTTGGATCACAAGCTTTTGAGATTGAAAAGTCCATATCGCTGGTGCCCAACCGGCACGTTGATTAATCCTAGTCTACCTTTACAGTCTCTATACCATCCTCGTCCGTATAGTCTTTTCCCTCAAATGTATCCCCTTAGCCTTGAAGTTGGTGTATGAAATACAGCGTAGTCGACACATAAGAGTCGGCAAAGCGAAAATACTGACCCAGTTGATCTATTTGTAGAAATCGAACTTATTCTCTTCGCCCGTACCCTTGACCTGGCTCGAATAGGCGTCCTCGAGATCGCTCTGGATGATGTTGTAACGGTTCTTGCGGACTGCACGGAGACCTGCCTCCTGCATGATGGCAGCGATGACAGCACCGGATAGGGGGTCGTTTCGGACAATCAAAGAGTCAAGGTCAACTTCGGGAGCCAGACTCATCTTGCCGGCAATGGTCGAGAAGATAAGGCGTCGTTCACGACGGTCCCGTAGCGAGGGAAATTCAATCTTTCGGTCGAGACGTCCAGGGCGCAAAAGAGCAGGATCGAGGGTGTCGGCTCGGTTGGTCGCCATGATGACCTTGACGTTGGCAGTCTGATCGAACCCATCCATCTGGTTGAGAAGCTCCAGCAGAATACGCTGGACTTCTCTGTCTGCGCCGGTTTGAGCATCGAATCGCTTTGTTGCAATAGCATCAATCTCATCGATGAAGATAATGGCGGGAGAGTTCTCACGCGCCATACGGAAGACGTCTCGGACCATCCTGGGGCCTTCACCCAGATATTTCTGGACGAATTCAGAACCAACGACTCGGATAAAGTTGGCAGTAGTCGAGTTGGCAACAGCCTTGACCAACATAGTCTTGCCGGTGCCGGGAGGACCGTACAAGAGAACACCTCGAGGAGGGTCAATACCGATCTGCTTGTAAAGATCGAAGTGTGTCAAGGGCAATTCAACAGCTTCACGAATCTCCTGCTTCTGCATATCTAGACCACCAACGTCGGCGTATGTTACATCGGGCTTCTCGTCGGCGCCAAGCATGGCAATGGAGGAATCGGCCTCGGGAGGAAGAATATCGACGAGGGCGTTGGAGTGTCGGTGGAGAGCAACCGAGGAAGAAGCCTTGAGCTTCTCGCGGTCGAGGGTTGAAAGGATTCTAACCACATAGTTGGATCCAGTGCTAGATTGAACAATGCCAGTACTTTGGGAAATGCTGGTTAGCTAGCTTCAATGAACGACTGCGGGGAGAGGCATACTTTTGGTCAATCGCCTCCATAAACTGGCCAATCACTAATGGAACGCTTTGAATTCGCTTGATCTCTTCTTGAGCTCGAACCAGCTCTCGCTTCAGACTCCTGCACGCAATCAGAATCCTGTGTGTTAATGAAGGATACTTCTTAAAATAAATTACCTTTGTTCATCCTTGATATACTCTTCTTGCAGTTGAATGTACCTGTACCAAAGCTATCAGTTCCCCGCCACTTTGCGATATCTGGTATCGGAGCATCATACTCTAGTTGCCTCTGGAGCTTCTTCAAGTTCGCGTAATCATCTCCTCCATCAGTCGAAACACCCTCGAAGTTGTCAATGGTAGGAATGGCTGAGTGCGCGGCCTTTTTGTAAGGTGCCACTTGGTTTGCTGGGTTTTCGACAGCGACGTCACCCATATTTGCGCTTGTGTTGTTTTTAGGGATTAGGTGCAGGGCCCGAAGAAAAGCGATGTATTATCAAATACGTGTAAGAGTTCGTTGGCGATCGATATCGTGGATGTGCACCACTTGTTTGTTGTTCGGTGGTTGAATGAGTGATGAGCTGCTTCGAGATGATGCCAGGCGCCAGCAACGACGACGACGACACTAGGAGCTCAGGGAAACTAGCGCGAAGGAGAACTTAGTCATCACCAAGCTGGATAGCTTCACGTGACTCGACTACGGTCAAAGAGCAAGCAAACATTGAGGCCAGTGAGGGTCCAGTTCCAAGCAGCTCTGATTGGTTCACGATGTCAAGTTATAGGCAGGGCGGAGTGGGGTTACAACCTCCTAGGTTAGTAGGTACCTAGCTTGCAGCGGCTGCAAGGCCCCAAGGCTCCAAGGCTCCAAGGCTCCAAGGCTTCTATGGGTGGTTGAGTGAATCAGATTGGTTGATTGATGGGGGGATCTGCCTCCACACCGTCGTGGGGACCCTGGAGGGGACTGTTTCTGAGGGGAGGTGTTAGTGCTACTTACCTGGCAGGTACATGATAGCTACAGTGAACGACGTGCTGCTGTACTTTAACACTTGACCCTTCTGAGACTCTTCAAACTGGGGGTGATGCCTTAGCGGCTGTGTTTGAAATACCCTGATGCCGGTGCAGTCTAAGGTTGATATGGCTGGTTTTGCGGTGAGAAGAGACTCATGAGTCTCTGGCATGGGCTCTGATAAGACATATCCGCGATGTTTTGGAGATACCTTAAAGGCGGGGGCCTGATTGCCTTGATTGCAGGGGAAGGATATAATACAAAGTGCTGTAATGAGTTGACGATAAATGATCTGGTGTTGTTGTAATATTGGATGAACATGTACTTTCATGCACAGTTCCATGTAAACTCAAGTACCTTTACGTATTGTGGCTTATCTACCTAGGTCGGATCAGTCGCCCGTTCACGGGATGATGCGGCGGTGATTCACTGGTCGGCGGCCGAGGAGTCAGTCACCTATCCGTACCTCACTGGACTTTCTACTTCTGACTTGTCTTGTTCAATCTCCAACATACCACAAACCTTGTTCTTCTTTTTTCCCCTTCTACGTACTGGCTTTTTGTCTTCCCGCAACTCAGTCTTCTGCCTCTATTCGACTACCTATCTATCTATACTATAACGGTCCGGCGTGCGTCTCTTTGTTGCGTCATTCCACCTCTCGGCACAGTACAGTACAGTCATCTGCTCTTCTCTCCTCTACTCTCCTCTTCGCCTTGCCGTCCACGACTCGGCCGACGTTCGTCACACGCCAATAGTGTCATTTTCAATACCCCTCGTTTTCTCTTGGGCTGTTCTTGCACTCAACTCGACTTCACGCACCATGTCGTCCTCTATCGCCATTCCCGCTGGCCCCTCGGCTAACCGCTCGTTCCATAAGGGCACTGGTTCTTCTACCAACAGCCCGTTCGGTACCTCGCCTTCTTCGTCCCCGCCGTCAGCCGGGAAGGATAAGGCCCTTCACAACCGCCGCCCGAGTCTTTTGAGTAAGTGAAAGCCTGGTCCCCTTCATACTGTGACTGCTACTGCAATGCGATTCCCTTATCATATACTCGACTGGTTTTCGTTATACTAAATTGATCTTGCTGTAGGCTCTTCTCTGTCTAAGCAAGAATGCACTGTCATTAACGTCGGTGACCCTGAGGGCCCTCCTCGACTGGTAGGTTCAGTTAAACACTTTGGCATCCTGTCTCACTGGCTGACCTGTCAAGATTTCCTACCTCTCTTCGAGTCAAGGTTTCGCCTGGAACCCCGGTATGGTAATCATGTCATAGATCGGTTCGCAACTAACATGTGATAGAAATCTTCCTTCCGTCTTACATCGACTGCGACTATGTTCCTCTCGAGAACCGCCGCGATCCCGTGCACGAGATCGTTCTGAGCGATGACGAGTCCAAGAACATGCTTCCTCATTAAATCGACCTGCATTGTACTGCAAATCCGGACCAGGTTACGATAGACATTTCCTTCTCACGAGATTCCGAATTCATCGTTAACTCTTTCATTATTCAACTATACTTTTCTTACGGCGTTAAGATTCCCACGGCTTTTTCTTCCCCTCTCCGCCAGGCGGCGAGATGACCACACTTGTTTCAGCCTGTGCAACGCATGGACATTGTTTGATGGAGTACCTCGGGACAGGGTTCCCTAGTCGTTCGACTTGACAGCCTCACTTTCAGGCTTTGACTTTGGCGGAGTATTACAAGGCAATGGCAAAGCATTCATCACCTTAGCGTTCGGCACACAAGGAATCGGTCTTTGGAATTAGATGGGACAAAGACAAAGCCTGGATTCACGAGCAACAAGGGAGGGACTGATTTTTATTTCACTTGGTGTTTTGAAGCAAAATTTTCTTGTTCTCTTTGCGGCGTATATTTTTGTTGCTGCTAGGCTGGTTTCCTGCGAGATGATGGCGTTTGGGGTTGACATGGTGTTCGTTAGTTGACTCAATTCATATTGTTATCACTTGACTGTCCTGGACTGTACCCGACGTCAACGTCAAATGACACCTGAGATGGTGATCTTCCCCCACCAAGACCAATCACCGACGGCCGAAATGAGCCGGCCCCCTCCCCCTCTTCCTTCCGATAAGCTGCCGGGCCGGACGGAGCTAACAAAACGGGGCGACGGGGCCGATCGGGAACCCTGATGTCATCCAAAAGCAAACAGTATCTGCTTTGACAACAACAGAAAGAATCACTGACATTACAAAGGCCTTCGAGGGACAAACTGCATGCATCGAGAGTGAAGCAACTCTTGTGCCAGGAGAGAACAACTCGCACTGTTCCTGCTGTTTAACAACATCCATGGCTGCCAGTACTCGGTATACATGACTCGACTGCCATGATTAAGGACGCCGTGGCTTATACGATAGAGTGTTTAGGTCGGAACAGCAACTCGTAGAAGACTAACATACCCAGCCTCGTCTTACCTGTGTAGTCCTTCACTCAAGGCACACAGCTTGGTAACTAGAGTCACAGGCCTGAAGTATATGGCAAATAGGGTGGCATTCATAGCCACGACTCTAAATAACGGACTAACGCGACTCAACTTTGCATTACTTAAGAGAGTCTACCTTGTAAGATAGAAGCCAGACTTGGCAACCCAGAAGGAAAAATTGCATTGCTTCCATCCACTTCACTGGACAATAGAAATGGGAGTAGCCGAGATGCTAGCACAGATTGTCATAAATCTTGTAAATTATTCCACTTGACACGAATCACAAGCCATCGTCAGATTCTTTCTGATCATGCATCAGACTCAACTGAACCCAGCTCGGGCACTTGACCACATCCCATGCGTCGACCATCATGTCATACAGCACAAAGTCCTCTTTGGAAGTTGGTTTCCGATTCAAAGCAACCGAGAAGACCGTCTCAGGTATTTTGGCCGACCTTTTTACAACGCGATCTGTATAAGCAAGGAAGGACTTTTTGTACTGCACACATGCGCGGAAGAGGGTACTCTTGCGACTCTCGTCTATTTTGTCACTGGTCTGAGAATCAGGCAATTCGCGCATTGAACATGAAGCATTCTCGTTCGATACCGCGAAGTCGATTCTAAACAGTGAAGAGTGTGAGCCTTGCGTGCAGCGAATCCAGAGAACCCTGAATGAAGCGTCGTGCATCGATGTCTCTCGCTTCATCCACTCGTTGTTGGGATAGGCCAGAAAGACATCGAGGGAAGATATCTTGGTTGACTGCATCTTCAACAGCACTTTTACTCTTTTGGAAGAGAAGATTGGAGTCGGAGAGTATGCGATGCTACTATCCGTGAAATAACCACTTGGGTAAATGAACAGCTCGGTCGACTCGAAGTGGTTGAGAAGTGATTTTGGCACGCCAACGAGACACATGGACTTTGCTCTACAGTATATCTGGGCCAAAGTCTCGCGATTGTGCTCGAGAAAAACACAAATCAAAAGATCTTGCACCTCGTAAAATAGCCATGCCAGGGAGGGGGTCGATAGAGAGCAGTTTGTGGGCGCCATGATAGGAAGACTGATACGGAGACCACGACTTGTGAGTTCTGGAGGGTTGGGAGCTGTTCTCATGGCCTTGATGCTATCGAAGCTTCGGTACATACGGTCATAATCTTTGTGCTGAAGGACTTGATACACTGGTTCTCGACCCCCTTGTGCCTCCTCGGGAGGTTCGATAAGCATATGATTTCTCAAGTTCTGTGACTTGTGTCCTCCCTTGGAGAATTGCGAAGGTGACCAAGCCAGGAATCCTGTTGCGCGAACATAATGATTGACGGGATCACTGTCTTGTTGTAGTGTCCACGCAAAGATACTGTAGTCCTCTTCCTGTCTAAGGATCTGCTCCTGTAGCCGAAGAAACGACTTTGATCCTTCGCCGTAGAGAAGAGGCATGTTGACATTGAACAAGCCTAGAAGGCAGTACGCCAAGTCTTCCTCCCTCGTGGTGGTTCTAGCTGATGCCCATGACATTCGCTCGGCGATATTGTATGTAGAAGGGTTCGCTCCACGCAGCACTGAGATAGGTATTCCTGTGACACTGCCTATTCCTGAGGCGAGACTTCTCTTGGTGCCAATGACGCTCCATTCTTTGGAACAGAGCTCCACGATCTGGGGCGCGATCAGTTCTTGCAGAGTCCATCCTCGGGTGAACCACCTGCTTTTGTAAAACTCGACGACGGGAAAGGCCAGCGTAAGAGTGTGGTCGGTCACATCCTCCAAGTAAGCATAACAAACAGTTGCCCTCTGGTACCAACAGTACATAGAGTTGATAGCTTCAGACAGCTCAGCACTGCTGGACTTGTCGATGCAGCAGGTATCTATCCAAACCCAATCGAAGCCATCTTGAGCTGCTTTCCTACAGCAGCCAGTGAGTTTGGCATGGCCTTGTTTGGAGGCGGCAGCTGCAGTACCGATGTCGCTGAAGAGGACTTCCTGTTCACCCCACGTGTGACTGAGTATTGCATATGGAGGAATCCGGCCGGCGAACTCTTGCAGAGAGAGAGTTGAGACATTTAAGAGCCGCATGCTGAATGATGCAGGAGAGAAGTGGAGATGAGCTGTCAGTGTCTATTGGTTGATCGTTACCTTAGTAGTAGTAGGCAACTTACATCACGATACAAGCCGGGGTATTTCTGGAGTTCAATTATACAAGTAGGTAATCAAGCTCAGGTGAACTTTTATAGTATTAAGATGTATGCACCTTTATCGTGAGATCTATGTGCAAAAAGTAGAACTGAATTATATACCCAACGCTTCCTTCATCCATCATGCATATCATGTATGAATTAATCATTAAAAAGTGACCCAAACGCTTTGTCGTCGACTCATCTCATATCATATCACATCATGGATATTATATCGAGAGATATACGTGACAAGCAGATTGGTGCAGTAGTATAGCTTAGAAGAGAGCAATGGCACCGATGAAGGCCAGGACGCCGGCAGGGGCGATGCGGCCAGCAGCAGCGGTGACAATGGCAGGGCTGGTACCCTCGGGAGGAGAGTAGTCGCTGGTAGGGTTGACGGGGACGGGGCCGGTGGTCTGGGGAGCCTCGGGGTGACCGGGCTCGGGCTTGGGCTGCTCGGGCTTTCCGGGGACGGGAGCGGGAGCAGTGGGGTGAGGACCGGGACCCTCAGGCTTACCGGGGTGACCAGGCTTGCCAGGCTTGCCGGGGGTAGGCTGAGGGTAGTGCTCGGTCTGAGACTTGGTGACGGTGCAAGGACAGTCGGTGATGGTGAGAGTGGTAGGCTCAGTGACGGTGTAGGTCTTGTTGCCGTGAGTGAGAGTGGTGGGCTCAGGGCAGTAAGTGGTGATGGCAGTGAGAACCTCAGTTGTGTAGACAACAGTAGGGACGGGGATGATGGGCTTTGTGGGCTTGAGAGGGTGGCTGATGGTGCAGGGGCAGTCGGTGATGGTAAGAGTGGTCTCCTTGGTGACAGTGTAGGTCTTGTCACCGTAGGTGAGGGTGGTAGGAGCAGGGCAGTAGGTGGTGATGGCGGTCACGACCTCGGTGGTGTACTGAGTACCGTTACCGTAGACGGGATAGTGAGGAGAAGCATTGGCAGCTCCGAGGAGGAGGCCAGCAGCAGCAGCCTTGAGGAAAGCCATTGTGATTGTTTGAGAGGGTGGAATTAAGTGATCTGACTTTATAACGAGTGAAGTGCAGAGCGAGCGAGAGTGATAACGACTGTAGCGAGTGTAGTTGTTGGAGAGAGAAGGAAAAGAAGGTTGGGGCAGAGGGAAGAGGGTGAGGGTATTTATCTTGACTAGAGGTCAACTCAAGTTCAGTTCAATTCAGTTCACATCGAATGGGTTGACTTGAGCTGACAGATGCAGACCAACAACAGACTCATCCCGATACAGCGGGAAAAGAGAGAGAGAGACACACACACATACACAACAAAAACTCAAAAGAGACTTAATCTAGTCCAATCTAGTCTGGTCTTACTCTTACCAAGGAAACTTAGAGAGATGGCATGGCATGGCTGTCAAAGAGGCTAGTCTAGTCTAGTCTAGCATGCATGTAAATGTCAAGCAACAAGTCAACAAGATGAACTAGACGAGGCAATTTTTCCTCATTGCGCCGCAGACTGCGTCTTTGGTCCAATCATGACCTCATTGAAGCTGTCTCTTGTACCTGCACTAGAGTCGTTGGGCTGAGGTGGGCTTGATGCTGGTCTTACAATACGAGGTTCAAGGACAAGGATAAGGACAGAGACAAGGACAAGGATCGGATCTTGGGCGGGTAAAAGACTTTATTGATAAGAGAAACATGAGGTGTGATTATCTGGGGATAGTCTACATACAGGTAGGTAGAGTGTAGAGAAGAAGACGTACGTCCATTGGAGGAAAGACAGAGTTTGGGAGACATAACGGGGTCTTTTGTCTGCATGTGTACTTATTGAGTCTTGGGGGTTACAGTAACATTTGCATTCATTGGAGAACGATAAGGTACTAACCTACATAGTAACTAAACGATATCACCAACAATATGGGTCCCTACGTTACTTACTGTAAGTTGACAGTGATGATCCGATCCGAAGGGACCCGGGGCCGAGTTAGCCGGACTCTCAGTGAACTGTAAACTTGGCTACAGTGGGGTACCTGCGCTAGATCCACTGAGCTGTCGGTGGAGTGCCCCCATAAATCTACACTCCGGGGAACTTTCTCTGCTCTTCGACTTTTTGGGTTTTTTTTACTTGTTTCTTAGCGTAGATAGCAGATCCAATGACCATCAACGGCCCCTGCAGTTAGCATCAGGCTAATGCAGTACAGTCACGTCCTAATAGTAAGAGTCAGTGACTGCCAGCCACTTTTTTCTTGTTTTCTCTCCACTCAGTTTGCTCCGACTTGGCTCACTGCTTTGTCTTATCTCTGGTTAACCTTCAACCGAATGCGCCGCTAAAACATGCAAGGGACAGGGGTTGCTGGGGTGAGAATGAGCTGTTATTGACTGATTAGGTAGTAGTGTACAGAGTACAAATCAGTTCATCAACACTGATGTTAATAACTTGTGCTAACGCTAATGCTGATGCTGATGCTGATACGACAATCCCGATTCCCTTACCTGCGGTCAATGAGACGATGGCTGACCGATCAATCGCATTGTCAATTTGTCTTAGACATTCAATCAATCTCTAATCAAATATTTTCTTTTGGTGGCTTGCCACAGAAGCCGAGGTTACGGTATCTGTGACTGTTTCTTCTTATTGTTGAACTCTAACCATGGCGCTAAAGCTTACCCTGTGGCTTCACAAGTCAGATCTGACCCTGCATACTTTACAATCAAAGGACCATGCAAGGGATTGGAGCTGATAAACAATGAAATTGCTGTTCTTAAATCTGATTCCCCATCAACTAATGCAACGCACGTGTCGATAAACAAGTTGCTTAATAGTAATTCTATCTATCTTCTCGCATTGGATATATGACCCAAGCTTCCCAGTGACATTCATATCTAGAAGAACAAGGCATACACACTTCGCCGTTAGTACGGATTAACGGTATTCCTTAACGATCCAAAAACTCAACGTCCAAGGACCAACGTTTCACCTCGTGTTTCGTGGTGACACCAAGAGCTGTGGCTGAGACCTGTCTGATAACTGCTAATACATACTTGGGTAAAACAACGGCTGACAATGCCTCAAACTCACTTCAGCCTCAAATCTTTCATTTCACAAAGCCCTCAACTCAAGACTGCGCCGACTGGTCCCCCAGTCAATAGCACAAGCGGGTGGCGCCGCCAGCGAGGAACTCATAGGTTGTTTGAAGTGATCTAACGTTACGGATAGTCCCCAGGGTGTCAGAAGAATTGGCCGCTCGCTGAGAGCATAAGAGACGAAATAGTTTGATCACCTTATGCGAGTTTAAGCTAGTAGGTATGCCACTTTATTTTTGTACCTCGCCTAAGCCTTTGAAAACAATTTCTTTGACACCCACCAGCTATTCCAAGCTGCCTTTATATCGTGCTAATATGTGGCAATTTGAAGCCTACCCTGGAGGCTCAAGTTGACGCACATGATTGATATTGGATGCTAGTTCACATGTGCAAGAACTCGAGCAATCCTTTTCCAAAGGACCAGAGAATCCTTGTACGTAGATCGTCAGTGAGACTCATACCCTGCCATCGGAGACAAATTTAGTCACCGAACTACCACAGGCTCATACCCACCCCGCATTCTTGATAATGGAAGCTTCTTGCATCAGGACAAATGCCAGGCCATAGTGACCCTCAAATACTCTAGATCCTATCGAACTGCAATCATGACCTCTAAAATAGAAGGTGTCTACACCAAGTCCGCCCCAGCTCCACTACCCCAGTTCTCTCAGGCCGTCAAACACAACGGCATGGTCTACTGCTCTGGTAATATTGGCGCGATTCCCGGAACAAATTTCGAGCTCAGAGAGACTGTCAAGCAAAGAGCAGCAAGTCAAACAAAAGAGTACCAGCTAGATTGTCACAAGCTGACCAGAGCAACGCAGCACCAAGCCATAAAGAACCTCGAGGCTATCCTCATTGCGTCGGGCAGCAGCTTAAGGAATGCCGTCAAGGTGAACATTTACCTTACAGACATGAGTAAATTTGCTCTTGTTAATGAAGCATATGATGAATTCTTTACTTGTGAGCCTAAACCTGTATGTGATCTGCCAAGGAGCACAGAAGAATGAACACTGATGAGTAGTAGGCAAGGACATGTGTTGCTGTTTATGAACTGCCTCTAAAGACTGATGTCGAGATAGAATGCACGGCTTTTATCGATACAGACAAGGAGTACATGGCATGAGACGAGGTTACCAAATTTCAAATCAATATTCTAGACTACCTTGAGGAAATTCGATACCGGCTCTTATATGGGTCCAATGTCTACCATCTATCCACGGTTGGCATAGATAGACTTTGCATTGCCCTCCATCACCTTATCCACATAGTCGACATATTTAATTGCCTCAAAGTCCGGGTAGAGATCCTTGGTGCTGAGATAGCCTAGGTACTCAGCGCGCTCTGGCAGATTATCCTGACGGAACCATTCACAGTATAGGTACTGGGGACCTGCAAGCCCAAAGATGAAAGGCAGGGACTTGTCACTCTGGTCATACGCAGTTTGAGCCGTGGCGATAGTAACTTCGATGTCCTTTGTTGCCATCTGACTTTCCGTTAGCTTTTTTTAACTTCAACAAACTTCCAGCTTGTTTGTAAACTCACCAGATTACGAGGGATCTTCTCGCCGCTGACTTTCTCGAGGTGGCTATGAATCTGTTCCTGAGTCCAGACCTCATTGTATGCAAACACAGATTTGTTCAGAGTACGGTCATCCGTGATAATCCTGGCCAGGTATTTGCCAATGTCTCTAAGATCCGTGATGGCTGTGG
Source organism: Fusarium coffeatum (assembly GCF_003316985.1). NCBI lineage: Eukaryota > Fungi > Ascomycota > Sordariomycetes > Hypocreales > Nectriaceae > Fusarium > Fusarium coffeatum. Next base: position 112,542 of record NW_022158031.1, read on the forward strand.
CATGGGAGCCATCCTCAGCAATGACCGTGGCAGGGAACTTGAGGGCGTAATCAATCTTGCCAGATGGGAGAGGCGGGAGAGAAACCTGGTACCACAAACCAACGTCGATGATGGTGTAGGGCAGGTAGATTTTCTTGACGTGGCTGATGATGCTTTCTTTCTATAAAGTTGTCAGAGGAGAAACTAACAGATAGGTAGATAGTGGAATGACTTACAAATTCCCTAAGAAGCATAACACCATAAGGGGGACAACTTGGGCCGAAGGCACTAGGAACAAAACGCTTCACTCCAGCTTCCTTGGCAGCAGTTGCCAGAGCAATCTCGGGACCAGTTGTGAATGGGACTAGAGAACTGACGACAACTTCCTGGCCGGTAAGAGCCTTTACAAGCTCTTGGTGATTGTTTTCGAGGTTGATGGCCACAACCGAGGCTCCCATCTGCCTGATTTGTTCAATCTCGGGCTTGTTGATGGAAGCAGGTCGAACAAATGCGGTCAAGTTCTGCCAGGCTATCAATATCGGGATGCGTGGGATAAACGCAAAGGAAGAGGAAACTTACAAACTTGGTAGAAGAAGCTGTAAGTGCTGCGATGGTGGACAAGCCTACCTCGCCGTTTGCGCCGACAATAGTGACGTTCATTGTGATATGGATGAGTGTTGGGTTCGTTGGAGAGAGTGAGTTGTTTTGAAATTGTGATGATATTGATTAAGGTACATGGCTAAAGGCTATATATACTCACTTCACAAGACCTGGAATGCAATCTTGGGTGTTTTCTTACAAATTGTTAATCTGTTGTTCGAGTTGAGGTTTTGTAAGTCATGGTCGGGATTTGCTCCGCCGAAATGTCGGCGGATTGATATGAGGTCCACTCCACGGTTTGTAAGAAACACTCACACAGTAACTGTAGGGGAAATTGAAGTTTGATTTTGGCGATTCAGATCCATAGAATGGAAAAGATAAAGAATGATAGAGTATATTTACTTGAAATCGTGTTTGTTGGATGATTTACAAGCACATCAATTGGATTGCATATCTTTGATTGCAGTCATGATTGTCCAGTGATTTTCTGAAAGGATTTCCCAATTATATATGGTCTTTGTTCTGGCTCTGATCAATGACAGATATAAGAGTGACCATAGGTTGGAATAGTAGAATATAATATGGCGATAACCACTGCAATCGGCTTCAAATTGTTTCAAACAGCATTGTATGCTGTTCCGGTGCATAAATCTCATCGTCTTGATATCTGTTCATCTGCCCCAGTACACAGCGCTTAAGCATGGTCGTTGATAACGGTAGTGCCCCAGAAATGAATGCTTTATGGCAGCTTGTAAACAGTGAGTTGTCAGCGTTGAGTTATGCTGCCCGGTGCTGACATCCCAGCCAATTTGCAAGCTCTTTACCCATCCAACACGGCCAAGGCAGTAGTCGGACTCTGTCACCGCCATGATGGGGGGAAAGAAGCCTATATCATCATAGGCGGTGGAAGTAGAGCCGAGATCGTTGCATCCAGTGGAAAGTACGATTATGTGGACGATGCTCTGAAAACACTTCTGAACTATACTATGGTCCAGCTTTACGCCAAGTTACAGGCAGACAACCCGGCACACGAGTTTCAGAGGCTCGAGAGAGGAGGATGTGTTTCTCGAGACGAGGAGGGAAAAAAGGAAGCATTGGTCTGTGATAATTGGCCTGACTAGAAGTCGCTTTTAAGATTCAAATGAGACCATATGTTGATGGGATTGGGAAGTACTAAATGAGTACTGGAAGATGTCTATCGCTTGATAAACTTTCCACTACGATTTACTCTTATTTCTATCATCTCTAGCCAAATCCAGCGGAAGGGTGTCCTGGATGTCAGGACGTCAAGTAATTGTGTCGACATCGCCCGCGCGGGAATGAATAATCAAGTCAATAAGAGAACTGCCATTTGACTAGGTTAGGTAGGAATCATTCAAGTGAGATCAATATCTGCGCGCGGTAAATCTGCTGCTGCGCCATGTAAGAGAATTGGATACTGCTGAGACTCGACAATGGATGTCGGATTCTGATTACTCAGATCCTTATTCCTTAGTCCGAGGTACGTGACCTTTAACGAGATATAATGTCTTGCTGGTGACATGTTGTTAAGATCAAAGTCCTTTTGCATCAGGCAGGCTAAACTCGCGCGCGGGAGATCCACTCACTTTCAGCCCGCCCATCATGAGGTGGTATGGACACTGTAACCGCGCGGTGACCCTGATAGGATTAGATTAAGCTCATGTCTGACTCTGACTGGAAAGAAGGGTTCAATTACCAAGCTAACAATCCATATATTCCTAAAAAGGAAACTGCCAGGTTGGATGTAACGTTATGGCATCCACGGTTCAAGACTGAATGCCATTGAAAAGCAATGAACACAAGATTGAATATCATGGGCACGAAAATTGATATATAGTAGAGATATAACGTTGATGATACGACTGAATCTATTCAGACGAATCTCATCAACACAACAACGTTCATAACATGTCTCCCCTCGAATACTTCCTCATCGCAGGCGCCACAGGCCGTCAGGGCGGTGCAACAGTAGATGCCCTCCTCAACCATCCTGATATCAATATCAACCCCAAGCAAGTATACGCTCTCACCCGCCAAGCATATGGCTCAGGAGCTGTTAAGCTTCGCGCAAAGTACGGCGATATCAATATAATCGCCGGTGACTTGAACGATCCTGAAGCCATCTTCCAGCAGCTCGACAAGTCCATTCTTCCCATGACTGGGATCTACCTCGCTCAAGCCCACGGGCCAACAGAAGTCTCTGACGCAAAGGGTTTCATCGATTCTGCCGCTAGTAATCGAGTTCCTTACTTTGTCTACTCGTCTGTCGACCGTGGTGGTCATGAACTCAGTGACAAGGATCCTTCGTACTGCAAGACCTTCTCTGACAAGTTCCTCATCGAAAAGCATCTCATAGACGTATGCTCCAGCAACAAAATGGACTACACCATCATCCGTCCAACCTGGTTCGCTGATAACGCCTGGTGGGGGTTCCCAGGCGCACTTTGCATGACAGGCTGGAAGGTGAACATGGCCGGAAAGAAGATGCAGGTCACCGTGACCAAGGATATCGGCAGATGGGCTGTTGAGGCTCTTCTCCAGCCTGACAAGCGTAGTATTCGGAATGAGGCTCTGAGCATTGCTAGCGAAGAGCTCAGTTTCAAAGAGGTTGATGACATCTTTATCAAATACACCGGCAAAGGCGTGCCGGTCACCTACAGTCTTTTGACCCGCCTTCTGATCTGGCTGAGTAAGGACTTGAACACCATGTTTGGGTTTATTGGGGAGAGGGCTTACGGTGCTGATATACCCTGGTTGAGGTCTCAGTTGAAGCCGACCACTTTTGAGGAGTATGTCAAGAGTGATGTTCCGACGGCAGGAAAGGTTTAGTTAGAATATAGTATATTGGTCTTTCATTCGGTTTTACTCCTTCAAAGTCGTATCTAGTCATTAAGAGTGAAGCCATCTATTAAATGCAGTAGGACTGAGTGCTGGCCAAAAAGAAAACTAAGGCACGCTTCCATTCGAACCGATGACCTTCAAAAAGCAAGGAGTGGCCAGCGGGTGACAGTTTTAGGATTTTAAGTTCGTGATTAAAGAGAGAGTATAGGTTTCTAGGACGGATACTGCTGGACCACTCCTGCTGAAGGTATACAGTTAAAACTATATATAAAGTGCCCTTGTAGAGATCTCAAAGCACTTCCTCGACCTTTAGATGCACACTCGATATCACCCCCGTCTTGGGCACGCAATTCACATACTCGAATCTCGCAGCTCCCTCTTTTAGGATCGAGACTTCATGCCATGTCCTAAACTTCCTGTCTTCTCCAAAAACCTTGTAATGAGTCAAAGCACCACGGTATATAGCCAGATGGGACTTGTGGCTCTTAGCCCATGTTTCGAGAGCTTCGAGATTCGTAAAGAAGCCTGCTCCACAAGATTCTTTTTGGGGAGCACTCTCCGGGGAAGATGGAGATGGGTCCTGATTTCTAAGATAGCGTAGTCCCAGAGCCCCCGTCTCAGGGGAATTATTCCATAGGTACTCAAGACCAGATCGGAGCGTGGGCTCGAGTTTTGTGTTATAAGAGTCGGCTTCTTCTTGGCTGCAGTTTTCCCAGAATTGACCTGAGCGGATATGAGCTACATTCTCGGTGTTGGTGCCGATGAGATATTGTCCCAGACCGTTGGGCGTTGTGTTTGGAGGAAGGTGATCCGATGATGAAGGGAAAAGGTCGTGAGCAGATGAGGGGATTCTGTCTCTGGCAGCGCCCCAATAGGCTGATAGTGTATGTTCAGAAAAGGTTGCACGAGGAAGTCTTGCGAGGCCGGGGAGGTAGTCAAGACCAGAATAATTTGTCTCGAGTCTGGGATACTCGGTGATAAAGGCTTCTCGCCAGATGCCTACTGAGGCACGCCCTTGTTGGGACAAACGGGAGTAGATTGACTCGAGTGAGAGTTTCTCAAGATCTTCATCGTATGCTGTCTTGTCATCCCAATAGCAGACCCATACCGTCGTTTCTTGTACATCGCATCCATCGATAACGGCAAATGTCTCATATGCCGATGGACCAGTCTCTCCTCGTAACCATGACTGAATTATTGCAACGGCCTCATCCCGAGCATGGTCAGCATCTTGGCTGGCATCGTGTTTCTGGACTCCGGTGTAGGCGGTGCAAACATGTGTGACATCACCAGGCAATGCGAGATGCCATCTCGGAACAGGAACGCGATGGTTCTTGGGCTTGCGCAATGGATAGATACGTACTGGACAGGACATTGCAGCTTAGAGTTTGGGTTGACCTGACGATGGATGCTGTGACCTCAATGAGGTTGGACATTGGTGAGGGGTTGGGGAATTGGAATTGGAGGTGGACATGTCGTTTGATAAGACGCCCTTTGTTTGGTATCAACATGCGACGTTGAAATGATTACGCATTACATATTCGGTTGAGAGTCAAGATTTCAAATTGCACTGCTTACTATATTTTTAAGACTATGCCATGTGAATCAAGCCATGGACGATGCCTCGTCTGATCATATTCAAGGTCATCATCTCTCTTGGCGTTGAACGGTTGCCACGCTGTCCTCTCGGAAGTTGATATACCGGCACTGTCCTTGGAATTCCGAGCGACAACGGAGACCCTGAATCTCTGGAATATCCGATATCTATCTACCCTTGGTCACGCAATTCTAGAAGCATCTTTTACAATTCCGAATGCAGGGTCTCTTCATCTTTATCGCTGGCTATCAGTTGCTATTGGTTCATCGGGCCATGATGCGCCATCGGGATGTGTCCCGGAAATTGTGGTGTTGATTGCCGGGAGTGCATATACTTATCCCGATCAGATGATGAGTAAGTTACAGCAGAACAGAACAGAACAAGTGAGGGGTCAATTGAAGTTTAGTTTATTTTGATCATGTCTCACTGTGTGTGTAACTTAACTCATTGTCCTTATCGTAAGCGGTAGAGGTGCCGGCCAGAGTACAGTAAACATCGGGTGTCACAGCTTCTAGATGTTTTCCAATCTCTCATTTCTATTTCCAATTCCAGCAATTGCCTGCTAGACTAGACTAGACTAGTCGCTAAATTAATACCATACCTACTTAGGTATCTTATCATTGAGGCCCTCCCTACTGTACCATACAATACCTAGTAGAGTGGGCACGGAATGGAGAACGGGGTCGGGGTCGGCTCCCGATGACCGTCGGTTGTAGGTCCCTTACCTAGAGCTTCCCCGCAAACGCCATCCCCCGGCCGGGTGATCCACTCCACTATCTTACAGAGCTGCTACAGTACCTAAGGTAGGCGAGCTGTAGGCAGCTGGAGGGCTCCATAGGTAGACTACACTGAGGTGGTGATATCTCGGCATCTCGGAGCCAACTCGTTTGGAATCTCTTGGGTTTACCGGAGACAGACAAGATTACCGTCAATTCAATGGCATTCTGCGGGGGAAAAGGTTAATAAATGGCTTGCCTCTTGCGCATTCTCTCCAATCTGCCTTGTCTATAAAAGATCCCCAACTCCCCCTCTTCTCCATCTCCCTTTCTCTTCTACAATGGCTTCATCCTCCCCTCGAAACATCATCTCAAAGAACAAAACTCCCATCGCAGCCGTCGCCGCCTTCGTCTCAGCAGCAGCAGTTCTCACTTCAATCTACCGATCCTTCACATCCTACAAAATGTCTCACAACCTCCACCCCAGCATCAACAAGGGCATCACCAAGGGCTCTTCCAGCTTCTCTGGTGGTAAGCTCCGATGCAAGTGCTCCTCCAACCCCGTCGAGGTCACCCTCAGCGGCCAGGTCGCCCACAACCACGCCTGTGGTTGCTCCAAGTGCTGGAAGCCTGAGGGTGCTCTCTTCTCCGTCGTCGCTGTCATCCCCCGCGATCAGCTCCAGGTCACCGCCAACGGTGACAAGCTCTCCATCGTCGACGAGAGCGCTGCTATCCAGCGACACGCCTGCCGCGATTGTGGTGTTCACATGTTCGGCCGCATCGAGAAGGAGCACCCCTTCAAGGGTCTCGACTTTGTTCACGTCGAGCTCTCCAACGACAACGGCTGGCAAGAGCCTCAGTTCGCTGCCTTCGTCTCCTCCATCATCGAGCAGGGATTCCCCGCCGAAAAGGCCAACGAGGTTCGCTCCCAGTTCAAGGAGCTCGGACTCGAGTCCTACGATGCTCTCTCCCCTCCTCTGATGGACGCCATCGCCTCTTGGACCGCCGCCAAGGCCAAGATCTAAGATCTAAGCGCCTCCTTCCAATATAAGCCACTCCTCATCAGAGTGTGCTGTGTTACAAAAAGTTTACGAGAAACGTTTAAAGTTAGCGGGTGTTGAAGGTCTGGTGGTTGTTGTTTCCGATATGCAATTGGTCTACAGATGAAAGGAGGTTGCCACTGATAGTGAGCCCATGAATGATATAAATGGTATGGAAGGAAAGGATAGACAGATAAGCTCAAAGATAGCATCTATCAATCCAAACTCATGATTTAACGAACTATTTCTATCGTGAACTCTGCGTGCACTTGTATACAAGATAACCAAAATCAGATGCTACCTTATTAAAGTTGTCACTATACGCCTACTGCACAACTTGCTTGGGAAAAGAAGTAGGATATTGACAAGACAACAATATATAATCCCTTACTATTCTCCTATGTGATATTCCTCATGCCCGATACGAAGATTCGCTACATAAATTGACATGACTGAGACATTCCGGGCCCTTGAAGGAGTAAACTCATTGACAAGGCCTACCTGAAATCGCTTGGAATTGAGTGAGACTTGGCTCGAGGCATATTGTATCATGACCGGTCCCTCTTGTTGGCATCGTATCTAGGATTGGACTGGGTATATACCTACCTAAGTAAGTACTAACGGATACTGTAGTCTATCTGGATAATGGATGCTTATCCTAAAGCAGTATATACACCATCGAGACCACATCCACTTAGACATGATGGCCAAGGCATGACGTTGAGTCTACTAACCAATCATAGCTCTACAAATGCGAGCCAACCAATCAAAACTGTATAAGCAAGGGTACTGCTCTTGTCAGCGGAGATGTCCGCGGGGTGGCAGAGCAGTGAGATCCGCGGTAGCCAAGTTAGTCCCGACTTATAAGCATCAGAGCCATAGAGTTGAACCAACTCTCGGCCTTATTAACCAAGCAGAACATGCCGTTTCCGAGCAGACAAATAAATCAAATCATTAGCTTAACTTAGCTAAAGAGCTTTGATCAGTTTAATGCAACGCCACCATCGATTCATTCACTTTTAATCCTTACTCCTTGTTGGAATTTCCCTCCACACAATGTCTCGCAAGGGTAGAGCAAAGGTCAAGTCTGGTTGCAAAACGTGCAAGTGAGTACATACCTTTCCCTTAGATGTCACATATTAACAGTCCAATTCAGAGTGAGAAAAGTCAAATGTGATGAAGGTCGTCCAGCTTGTCAAAGATGTCTCTCAACTGGTCGTATCTGTGACGGATATGGCATCTGGGGTGGAGGATCCCAGGCTTTGACAGCCAAAGCCAAAGCCAAGCATATGCATATACATATGCATATCCCACTCTCAAACCCAGCCACGGCCTTCACTTCGCTAAGCCCCCATGAGAAACTCTACTTTGACTGGTTCAAGTGCCGCACCTCGACCAAGATATCCGCTACTTTCTCCTCGGGCTTTTGGAGTACCCTTGTTTTCCAGGCTGGATCTAAAGAACCAGCTGTCCTGCATGCACTACTTGCCCTGAGCTCGGCTCACAAAAAGGGCGTTGTCGAGATGGGTATACATAGAAACTCACTCGAGGCTGAAGCAATGAACCGACAGGAACAGTTCACCTTACAGCAATACGTCAAGGCCATCGGACATCTGCAGCCACACTTCTCCGCCAGAGATAGAGCATCTTGTCGCGTTGCTCTCATCACATGCGTCGTCTTTGTGTGCTTGGAGTTCTTTCGAGGTCACTTTGCGACGGCTCAGATTCATCTTCAAAACGGCCTTGACATTCTTGCCCATATGCAGGGTCTTGCCGATGCTAAATCGGGCATCCTTGCACTAAAACCCTGTCAAGGGGCCACTGATGCTTGGATAGTTGAGGCCCTCTCCAGGCTACACATCCAGGTCGAGCTCTTTAGGCACCTCTATTATCACTCCTGTGTCATCTTGCAGCCAGCGCCCTACCCTCAGACTACTCCACCTGATCATTTCGACAGTCTCAATGATGCCTGGAAAGGATTGGAGCTCGTCTACAACCAGATATTCCACCTTACTCACCGAGCCCGCCAGCGGCGCATAACTGCGACCGAGCACATGTCCCAGCAACTTCTCATAACAAGATTAGCCCACTGGGATAGCATGTTCCAGAACTTCTTAAACACTCATTCGTGCGGCCCGAATAGAGACATGGGAAAAGCCTACCAGGTCGTGCGCATACAGTATGCCATGATAAACATCATGGCTGACACATGCATACACAACAACGAGATGGTCTACGACGCATGTACAGACAAGTTTATCTTGCTCATCAAAGAGCTCACAGGCTTATGGGAGGTGTCTACCTATGATCATGACCTCGAAGACGAGATGCCGCTGCATATCATGGCAACGTGCATGCCCAGATCGATCGTCGACATTGGCTGGTTGCCAGCTCTATACTTCACAGCCGTGAAGTGCCGAGTGCACCGCATTCGAATCGAAGCGCTGAAGCTCCTCAGAACAAGTCCTCATAGGGAAGGTATCTGGGATGCTCACGTCGCTGCATGCGTTGCTAAGAAGGTCATTGAGTTGGAGGAAGGGGACTTTTATCAAGGTGCTGACCTAGGGGATGACTTCCCTCTCAACAGCTCAATGCGTGATCAGGATCTCAAGCTACCGCTATTGCCCGAGTACCTCAGATTGAGCGAGATTGAGACGGAGCTCTCGGGGGCTCCGATGAATAAGATATTGCTGTACGGGAAGAGGGAACAAGACGGCATCAACAGGAGAGTCCTCTTGTCAGAGTACAGCGTGAGCGAGCAAACCTGGAAGGATACATGATACGTAGACGATGAAACATGATTGATGGTGAGATAATTTATAAAGAATAAATGAGACACATACTGTACAGTACTTTAGTAATTCTATACCTACCTACATACCTACCTCTATTACCTAGATAGGTGCCATGCTCGAACGAATGCTGTACCCAGACGGGAGGTGACCAGGCGATAAGATAAGCGCTAATGTACCCCGTCAGCTCCATTCCCGTTACCAAGTCAGTGCAGGGTTCCAAAGTAAACAATTAACTATAACTAACAGAGCCGCGGGGCACCTTGATAGTCCAATCCGACCCTCTCTCTGCCTCTACACCAATACTTATTCCCTTTCTCTCTTCTTCTTCTTCTTCTTCTTCTTCTTCCAAACCTCCAGTCATGGACTCTGAATCTGTTGTCTCACAAGTCCAGCGCAAGATCGAGCTGCAAGCCCCCGAAGATCTCTCATTCCTCATCGCAAATGTCCGTCGCGCTGCAGCAGAACGTCTAAACGAGGCCTTTCCTCATGTCGAGGGCGAGGATGGCGAGGATGAGCTACGAAATCAGATAGAGAAGCTTGTCAATGAGGTATTTTTTTTTTTTTTTTTTT